>NW_028258203.1:350894-426218 GCF_053883595.1 Heterocephalus glaber | reverse complement strand
ACTTCTGCTATGGTGTTTCTGTATTTGAGCCTGCCTAACACGGACTGAAACTTCTCAACCATGATCCTAAATAAACCTCTCCTCCTTCAGGTTTTGGTTGTCAGATATTGTGTCCGACAATATGTGTATAACAAACCCAGAGCCAGCATCATACTGATTGAATAAAAGCTGAAATTGATTCTTCAAAGTTCAGGAATAAGACAAGAATGCCCATTTCTGTCATTTTTTTATTCAGTATAGTATTAGAAGTCATAGCCAGGTGAATAAGTCAAGAAAAAGAAAGGGCAGCCAAATAGAAGAGGGAAGTGGCCAAATACCCCTGTTTGCAGACCTAAAGACTCCACCGAAGTGGTTAAAACTGATAGGTGAATTCAGTAACATTCTAGGATATAAAATCAATATATATAAAAAATAAGTGGCGTTTTTTATACATCAAAAAAATTACTGAGCAAAAATCAAGAAAGCAATCTCATCATAATATCTACAAAAGTTAAATACTTACAATAAATTTAAGGAAGTGACCTCTACAATGAAAATTATAAAACACTAATGAAAGAAATCGAAGAGGACATTAGAAAATTGAAAGATATCCCATGTTCATACAATTCCTATAAAAGTACTGAGGATACTTTTCACAGAAATAGAAAAGTCACTCCTAAAATTTGTATGGAACAAAAAAGGCCCCACAAGCAATTCTGAAAGAAAAGAACAATGTATCATTGAAGAAATAAAAAAAAGAAGTATTACAATGCCTGACTTCAAAGAATAGTACAAAGCTGTAGTACCCCAAACAGCATGGTACTGGCATAAAAAAAGACACAAACCAGTTGAATAGAATAGAGAATCCAGAAATGAACCCATGTATTCTGTCCTACTAATTTTTAATAAGAGCAATAAAAGCAATAAGAAGAGGTCAGAGAAAATCACTTCAACAAGTGGTGCTGGTGTATCAATATGCAGAAGGAAGAATCTAGATGCCTGTCTTTTGCTATACAAAAGTCAGTTCAGGATAGAGCAAAGACTTAAATGAATGATCTGAAACAGTGAGATTACTAGAAGAAAACATATGGGCAACACTTCAGGACATTGGTCTAGGCAAAGATTTTTTTGGATATAATTCCTATAGCATAGGCAACAAAAGCAAAAATTAACAAATGGAATTACATTAAACTAAAAGCTTCTTTATAGTAAAGGAAACAATCAGAGTGAAAAGTCTACCTACAGTTTGGGGAAAATATTTGCCAACTATTCACCTGAGAAGGGATTAATTTCAAGACAATTTGAGGAGCTCAACAACAACAAATAGTAATAATAATAATAATAATAATAATAATATTGATAGCCTGAGTAGATATTTCTCAAAAAGGACATATGAGTAGCTAATAAGTGTATGAAAAATGCTGAACATCATTAATAATCAAGGTATTCCCACAGTGAGATATAATCTACCCAGTTAGAACAACTATCATCAAAAAGAAAACAGATGCTGGCAAGGATTTGGAGAAAGGAAGTTCCTCAAAACCTAGAAATAGAACTAACATATAATCCAACAATCCCACTACTGGATATATATCCAGAGGAAATGAAATCAATATGTTGAAGAAACATTTGCACTTGCATGTTTGTTATAGCACTATTCACAGTAACCAATAGATGAAATCAACCTAAGGGTCCATCAACATATGAACAGATGAGAAAGTGTGGTGTGTGTACACGATGAAAGCCATAGAAAGAATGGTATTTTTATCATTTTCAGGAGCATGAATGGAACTAGAGAACATTATTTAAGACAAGCAAATCAGCCAGAGAATGTAATAGCAGTTACCAATGAGAACTTGGGAAATGTGTGTGAAGGGGTGGGGTAGGCATAGGATAGTTCATAGGTCCAGGGTGCAGTTGTATAAGAGGAATATATTCTAATGTTCTGTAGCACAGGAGGATAACTATGGTTTACAACCATTAGTTGGATATTTCAAAATATTTAGTATAGAGGACTTTGAATGCTCCCAAACACAAAGCAATGATAAATTTGTGAGATAGATATTCCAATTACACTGATCTGATCCTTACATGATATATATGTCACAAATTTGCATCGACTAAAATTGAAATATCATAAACTCTATATGTTTTTATAAATTGTATAATGGCTATTATACAGCAAATCTGTAATACATGGTACATGCAGAGAAATCTAGTTTTATCTCTATTCCTTCCATCACAAGAGTGCACAGTTACTCTCTTCATCTTTCTGTATAAGTGTATACACACTTTTGTATGTATGTACGTGAAGTTTTCATATATATAAACTATTTAAGTTCCTTATCTTATTTTTCATATGAGCACATATATGTGTGTGTGAACACAAATTCATGTGAATGCATATTTGGGGGCTTTCTTGTTTCTTTTTCCTATTACAGTGTTCTCACGATAGTTTTCAAAGTTTAAAAGATTAAAAAGCTTGGAGGCTGTGGTAGCCTGTAGTAACTGGTATAGTGTAGTGATGACCTAGAGTAAAGGTTGTGACCAATTACGAAGGACAAGATAAACTCAAGCAGTGGTTACTGTAACAAAATAGTGGAGATAATGAATTTTAAAAACAGGAAATGTTTATGTTGACACAGTTTGGGTTTTTTGAGACAGACAAAAATTGCTTGGTTCTTATCTTTTTTTGTGCTGGCCCGAAGGAGAAGTTGTTTGATAACTGTCCCCCTCATTTCCCTTTGCTACCCTTTCTGCCTATAATGGACTGGGACAACTTGCCTCAGTGTCCTCCCTGATTATTTAGCAGCCACTCTCCTCCAGTCTGCTCAAACAGGAGTGCAGCTTGCCTGTCAGCCTTGATGCCCTTCCCCCACTCCAGTCACTTCAGGCACTGTCGCTGTCTCTTTGAAGATGTGGGGGAGGGCACCCTAATGTGGCTAAGCTCAGGGAGGGGTCTGGACCCATTATTAACACCTCCACCCTCCTCAAACCTCAATAGGCTGTGATGAACATATCATAGCACTCCTATGTATTCCTGGGTTTCAGCTCTGCCATTGTTCCCAGAGACATGACACCTGTCAATCAAATAGCTTGCATCAGACCACTCCTCACTGAATTGTGGCCATGAGAGCTGCAACTGTGCTGGAGCCCCCCCCCCCCCACACACTTGAACCAATCACAAGCTTGCCCTTGCACCAATCACCAAGCTTGAATTAGAACCATTCACAGTCTATATTTGGACCAATCACAGGCCTGCAGCTGCTATATAAGTAGCACTCCCTGTACATTTCTCAAGTTAGTCTGGGGAGACTCCTTCTGGTGTAGTGACCATGCCCCTATCCAGTGCTCCTGCACTCCTGTTAATGACTCATTTTTATGATAATTAACTTGATAAAGACTTTTTTTAATTTACAAAAAATTATAAATAAAGACTCACTCCAATGGTTCTATAAATCTGCTCATGATTTCTTAGGTAGTGTGAGGTCAGAAGGTCCTGACCCAGAATTTTTATCCTGAGTAGTGTGAGTGGTCATTTCAAAAGAAAAAGTGATAAACACTATGGGCTGTTAGCCCTGAAGAGATCCAGGGACCAGCAGCCAGCTAACATCCAGGACAGAGACCAACATCTGGCAGACTCTCCTGATGGCATCCAACACAAGCTGGCACTGAACAGTGGTGGCCAGTTGCAGCAGAAAGCAGCAGCCATTTGTGGTATCATTATCTGGTGCCCTCCAGTGACATCCGAGCCACTAGCAGAGCTGCGCTTTGCTGATTCGTGATTTCTATCAGAATTGAGCAAAAGAATCCTCAACTGAATGGCAACCGTTTCAGCCCAGGGTTGCTTGACCCCATTGTCTTTGGCCTTGTAGTAGGCAGTACATCTTAATGGGAGAGTGTGGAAGGAAGCTGCTCTCCTCGTCACAGATAGGAAGCAAGACAAAGAAATGGAGGGGTGAGAGGTGTCAATATCCCATTTGAGGGCATTCCCCTAATTACCTAAATTTCTTCTACTAACCCTTGCTTCCTAAAGGTTCTGCCATTGCCTATTAGTGCCGTGAGCTGTAGACCAAGTGTTCAACACATGGGCCTTTGAGGGACACTCAAGATCCAAACCACAGGAACCACCCTTTGAAAAACATCACCCAACAGAATAACAAAAAGTTGGTAGTACCAGAGTGGAGATCGGCCACTGTTGAGGAAAGAGTGGGAGATGAGTACTTGAAGACAATGACTGCATCCTGTTCTTTCTAGCAGCTCGGTGATGAGAATGATACAGTTGCAGTCAGGCATTCTTTAATGTTCATTTATAATATTGGGGAGATTTTATGAGCATGCACAAATATATAATGGAGTCACCTAACATTAATTTGTGACTTGTTTTGGAGCATAGTTTATGTTAGGCAGGTCCAAGAATTGGGTCAGATGTGGTTAGGGAATGTATGATGATGTGAAGGCGTTACTGAAAAGGCTGAAGCCAAAATAGGAGAAATAAACTAAGTAAAGGATTAAGTAGAAGTTTAGTAGATTCATTGAATAAGGAACATGTTGTGTTCAGGGTATTTTAAAGTTTGAGTTCTTCGTAATTTATCCTGTATTTTGTCGTGCTCCCTCCCTCACCTCCAGCTATTAGCAAAATACTGTTAGAGCTAAAATCATCATGTGTAGTGGAATATGAATGAAGACTGGTAGTATTCAATCCATTCAGCCTTTGTGAGGCCTGTGAGAAGCATGTGACAGCTAGAGCCTGAGCCAGTCAACTTTGGCCTCAAGCAGCCCATTATTTACTCCACTGTGTAGAAATGCTATTTTCTTATCTTGCCATGGCACAAGAAACATTAAAAAATACTGCTCTAAATTTTATCATAAAAATTTAGTGTTGATTATCATGTATATAGGAAGTTCCTACAGCACAGTTATATCTGTTAAAGAAACTTACAATTTGGGGGGAGGAGGGTCTGGAAGTATAGCTCAGTGGTAGAGCACTTCTGTGGCATTCATGAGCCCTGTGTTCAGTCCCCAGCACCGCAAACTAAAGTAAGAAGTGTACTTGGGAGACGCATTTTACTTATTACATGAGATGAAGTGACATGACTGAGAATTATTTTAAGGAAGATTTAGGTTAAACTTGTGAAAAATAATGAGTAGAATATGTACATGAAATATATACAGATGCTTTGAAAATATTGATGGGGACTGGACATAAATATAGTCAAGCTTTGTACGAGAGTTAATGAAGGAACACTATGACTTTTGAATACGTTTATTTTCTTTGAGAATGAGGTGAAATTGATGGCTCCTAGATAAGGGTAATTGTTCTTTGATGGGAGAAAGAGCAAAGAATATTGTTAAGTAAACAGGAAGCATGTGAATTTCCTCTTCAGAAAACTTTTGGTCCTGATACCGTCCTATAAATTAAATTGACTTAAAATGCAACTTACTGTTTTTTTCACTTCTTGTGTTATAACTGTGAAAATATTTAGTTTTATTTATCTTAACAGTTGTAACATATAAAAGGATCATCTTTACTACCGAAACATTATTTGTTCCTGAAAATAATATACATATTTGTACAGTCCCCCACAATCAATCTTTTAACTTATTTATTGCTTCTTACCTCATAATAGTATCCTGTTCTTACATATATTTTGTCTTTCCTGTTGTACCGTCCTTGCTTATGTTTTGTGTTTTAGGTATTTGTGTTTTCTTTCTTTCATTCTTCTTCTTCTTTTTTTTTTTTTTTTTCAGTGAGAATTAAACCTAGGGCTTCTGCACAGAGCTACATCACCAGCCTCCTCCCTACTTTCTAAAAGTTTTGTGACAGAATCCGGTTGAAGTTGCCTAGGCTAAACTCAAACTCAGATTCTACTGCCTCAGCCTCCCAGAGTGCTAGAATTACAGGCCTGCCCCACCATGCCTGCCTACTTCTGCTACCTTGCTCATGGTTTTTTTCCTCAGCTTGGCATGACCAACATCTCCATACCACACCTGTTTATCTAAAATTCTTCCCACTGTATGGATAGATCAAATATAATTTCCATGAAATTGTCTCTGAAACCTCCAAGTTTTAAATATGTGATCTCTCTTTACAATCTCATATGCTATATCAGTTTCTTCTCTCATATTTTTACATGCCTTAATACTGCTACAAAATTATAAATTTACTCATTTTGCTTATTTATCTCCAAGGTAATGATTTTCTAGGAACAATGAGTTGATGAATATTTACTTATTGAAAAATATATATCTATATATATCTTCCCCAAGAATGAAAGTAGAGGTATCCTTCATGTTTAGAAACATTTAAATTTCCTACTACAGAAGCATGAAGCATTTATGAGAACTTTAGATATAAATTCTTATAAATGAGCTGTCTTCTCTGATAATTTACTATTAAAATTTTAATGGCTGTACCTCTTGTATAACCCTACTCTCATTAAGATGAACTTATTTTATTAGTCTTTTCTTCTGTTACAGCAAAATACCTGAGATTGGACAACTTTATAAGAAAACGGATGTATTTAGTTCATAGTTTGGAGGTTCAAGCTCACAGCACCAGGATCAGCTCAACTCTGGAGAACATCTCTGGGTGGATGCTGTCCTAGTAGTGACCTCATGTGTAGGAGGAAGAAATTGCATAACCAGACAGGAAGTATAGCACCAATCCAGGGGTCAATCTCAGGCTTCTGTAACAACTTGTTCTCATAAGAACTAACTCTGGGGTCCTTTCCTCTTAAGGACATTAAGAGAATGTCCTTAATCCCCCTCCCATGGCATGAACTGAATGTCCTTAATCCTTCCCATGGCATGATCTCCCACTAGGCTGCACTTCTTAATAACTCTGCACAGAGGACAACATTCCAAAACATGAGCCCTTGGAGGTCAAACTCAAACTATATCCAAAACATAGCAGTTGTATTTTCCAAAGCTGAAAACTTCCTGGAATATTAAGGAAGTATTATGATGCCAAGTTTAATATGTCCTTCTGCTTTTGAGAGCAACTGTATTTTAAGAAACTTGTTATTTTGAAATAATTATTGACTCATAAGATGTTCCAAAAATAACACAAATAGATCCTATGTATATATCACCCAGTTCCTTCAATGATACATTTACTTAAAGCATTTATGTTACATTAGCAAAACCAGGAAATTGACAAAGGCACAACACAATTAACTCAACCTCAGGCTTAACTCAGATTTCACAAGTTTTGCCATCATTCCTTTTTTAAGTATATAGTTTTATGAAATATTTTTGTACATGTAAATTTATGCAATCACCACCACAAACTGAAAAAAAAAAATGCTCTACTACCACTGAATAACTCCATCATGTTGCTCTGTAGGCATACCCTCTCTCGTCACCTCTGGAAACCATTGAAATGTTCTCTCTATATATACTTTTGTCATTTTGAGAATGTTATATAGATTTATAACCTTTGGAAACTGGTAGTTTTTATTCAATATAATAACCTTCAAATCAATCCAAGTTGTTTCATATATCAGTGATTTGTTTTTTTTATTGCTGAGTAGTGTTCCATTTTATATATATAAATTTCCTAATTTCTCTCATCAACTTTATATATTTTCTGACATATATGTGGTATTTGCTGTGATATATGACATCCTCTAGGGTCCCCCATATGTAGGTAACACCATCTGTTAAAACAAATCATACTATTTTTTTTTCCTGAAGTGTGTATACATGTTTTTGGCAGACTCTATATGTGTGTGTGTGTGTGTGTGTGTGTGTGTGTGTGTGTGTGCGCTTAGGGACATTTGAGTTCTTTCCATTTTTGGCTCTTATGAATAAAACCTGTAAGGCACATTCATATATTTTTATTGTGGTAAAATCAACATAAAACTCTTTATTTTTAGGCATACAGTTCCATACTATGAAATATACTCACTGTTGTGCAACCATCACCGTTATCCATTTCCAGAAGTTTTTGTGATCTCAAAGAAAAACTGTATCTTCATTAAACAATAACTTCCCATTCTCTACCTCTCCAGTCCCCTCGTAAGCTCTGTCTGTTGTCTGTCTCTATTCATGTGCTTATTCTACATAATCCTTGAAAGTATAACATACAATATTTGCTCTCGTGTGTATGAATTACTTGGTGTCTTAGCATATATTTAAGGTTTATTTATGTTATAGCATGTGTCAAAGTTTCCTTCCTCTTTTAATTCCAAATAATGTCCCACTGCATGCATATAGTGCATTTTCGTTATTGTTTATCAATTCATCTGATGATAGACATTTGAATTGCTGCTCTCTTTGGGATTATATATATTCATATGTTCTGTTGCATTGACCTGAAGTATTTATTGAAAAGCTGCCTTCCCTCTGCTGAATTAAATATATGTATCTGATGTAAACGTATATACATCTTAATTATTATGTCTTAATTATTATGTAGCTTTACAATAAATCGTAATGTTTAATAATATGAGCTCTCTGGTTTTATTTTTCTTCATCTGTCTTTGAATTTTAAAATTTGTGTGTGTATGCGTCTGGTGATCAACCCCAAGGCTTTGCATGGTAGGCTAGCCCTCTGCTACTGTGCTACATCCCCAGCCCTATCTTGGATATTTTACCATATTTGTAATTCTGTGCAAATTTAACACTCATTTTGTTGGGTTCATACCTTCCCTTACCCCCACACACACCCCTATATAAAATCTACTGAAATTTGGAATGATATTTTATTAATTCTGTAGATCAGTTCAGGAAGAATTACCATCTTAAAGAGTATTAAGTCTCATAATTTAGGAATGTGCTATATCCCTTCATTTGCTTAGCTCTTAATTTCTCTTCACGATGTTTTGTTACTTTAGTTGAAAGGCATTATTTATTATTATATTGTATATTTTATATTCTATTTTATATCATTTATTATATTAAATTATATTTATTTATTATACTTATCCCATTATTTGATGGATGGTTTTTGGTGCTATTGCAAATGGTATTGTTTGTAAATATCATTCTTTGGCACATAAAAATACAGTTGAGCCAGGCCTGATGTTGCATGCCTGTGATCTCAGTGCTCTGGGAGTCCAGGGCAGAAAGATTGCAAATTTGAGCCTTGCTTGGGCAACTTAGAGACTTAGGGATACCTTGTCTCAAAAATTTAAAGACAGGGTGGAGGGGGGCTAGATTCAATCACCAGTCCCCAAAAACAAAACAGCAAATATGCAGTTGACTTTTATGTATGCTAATGTTATTACTAGTAATCTTACTAAGTTTTGTAGATACAGATTCTCTGCATATTACATAAACTATTAATGATGATAAATTTATTTCTTCCTTTCCAATCTTTTCCTTGTTTCTTCGTACATTCATGTAAACATATACTATACCATTGCATAATATGATAATGAACTTTCTTCTCAGTGTTCATTTTAAACTGGGAAAAGCATTCCATATATCATCATTGTAGTATTACTAATATTTTGTAGAACTTTTTGTCCAAGTAAAGAAAATCCCTTCTAGATTTTTCTGAGTTCTAATTTTTTATTTCAGTTTCTTAATTGACTTAATTGAGTTGATTCAGAGAGTATATTAATTTCTTTTTTTGTTAATGTGGTGAATCACATTTTAAAAAATTAAACCCATCTTAAATATCTGGAATAATTCCAGTTGATCATATATAGTACCTTTTATAGGCAGCACTAATTTTTACTTTGCCAATATATTGTTATAACTTTGCGTGTGTGTGTTTATCAAATATTGGCCTATAGTTCCTCTTTTATGTTGGAACCAAGGTTATGCTAATCTAGTAGATTAATTTTGGAACTGTCCTATCTTTTCTAGACCTTGATTTTTTGTGTAAGATTGCTACTATTTATTTCTTCAGTATCTAATTCCCTATTAAGACCATCTAGTAAATTTTCCATTTTATATACTTTTCAGTGCTACAATTTCCATTCTAGAACTTTGGTTGGTTTTTATAGTTTTTTTTATAGTTTCAATTTTTATAGTTTCTGTTTCTCTTTTGGAAACCATATTTGTTTCCTCATTGTGTTCACATTGTGCGTTGAGTTGTGAACATATTTAATTAGCTAACTATATCATTTCTGTCATTCTTAAATCTGCTTCTTAGGTGAGTTTTTTCCAGGTCATAGTTCACATTGTCCAGCTTTTTCCCATGCCTTTCATTTTGGGTTGCACTTTAGATATAATTAATATTTTGTTGTTGAGTGTCTGCAGTTTTCTGCCTTAATTTAGAGATGCTGGATTTTGTTCTGCAAAGGAATTAACTTACCGCTGGATCATCTTGAGTCTTTCAATGCTTGCTTTTAAGCTTTTTAGGGCAGGTTATGCATAGCCTTCACTCTAGGAATAGGTTAGCCCCACTTCTAAAGAGTGGTCTTTCAAATTCCCAAGGTAATCACCATGGTTTCCCTAGCTCAGGGAAATGTGAACATCTTCTATCCAGTTACAAGCTTCAGTGATTATTTAGGTTACAATTTTTCGGTGCATATTCTTTCTGTTGGTTCCTGTTTGTCTGGGATTGTAGTCTCACACCTATGTCAGTTCTGGAGTCTCACATCTATATACACACATTTCTTTCTTTTCCAGGAAAAAAATCAGATGTTTTCTACATATATTTCTGTAGCTTCTTCTCTAGATAGCTCTCTTCTTTCAGGTATTGTGTTCCACAGATTTCTACAAGGTTGCTTTGCTAAATGTATTCCAATCCCTCTCTCCTATCCTTTTTATACTAGTCAAGATTGCTTTTCTTTTTTTGTGGGGACTGCCTTTGTGTCTGTTTCTTTAGGTATCCCAATCTTTTGGCTGCCTGTTGTTCAGTACCCCACTTTTGTGATTATATGCAGGAGGAGGGCTAGACTGTTACCAGTTGCTCTGTCAAGGCTGGAAGCAGAAGTCTGAGTCTGTATATTTGGAAGGCATATTACTATTAGATGAATCAAATTTAGAATTAGTATTCTTATTATTCTTATTGATAAGTTCATCATTATAAAATTGTTCTCTTTATAAATTTCTTGCTTTAATGGTGTGTGTGTGTGTGTGTGTGTGTGTGTGTGTGTGTGAACCTAGGTTCCTCTGTATTTTATTTTTATTTTTTATTAGAATTTGCATAGCATATCTTTTTCTTTTTAAGTCTTTGTCCTTTTATTTAAAGTACATTTTAAAAACAAAAATGGGTTTGGGCCAGGGATCTAGCTCAGTGGTACCGCCGCCTGCCTCGCAAGCGCAAGGTCCCGAGTTCGATCCCCGGTACCAAAAAAAACCACACACACAAAATAAAAATGGGTTTTATATATAGTTAGGTTTGGGTTTTAGTTTCATCTTACAATCTTTTTAGTTGGAGTTTTAGTTTATTTATATTTAATAGCATAACTAATGGAATTTGGTGTAAGTCTTCATTCTTAGCTATTTGGGTTTTTTGTCTCATATGTTCGTTTCATTTATTAATTCTTTCTTGACTTATTTTAGGTTCATTTTCTCCTTTACTTTTTAGTTGTACTATCCTTTTACAAGTTATCTTAGATTGTAATATTCAACTTTGACTCATAATAGATTACCTTAAATGCATTCATTTATCACGTCCCAAACAGTGCAAGGGTCCTGCAACATTTTAATGCCATTTATCATTTTTTACCCTATTAGTTTATTGTCAATGTTTTATTTGTGCATGTATTAAAATACAGTGGTACCTCAGTTCACAAATTTAATTTGTTCCGTGATTCTGGAAAAGATGCCCACATTTGTGTTCATGCAAGAAAGACGGCTGTAGTCATATTCATTACCCAGTGCAGAGTTCACACACAAAATCCCCCACAAAATTTTGCCAAATGCTTCTGTTTGTGAGCCATATTGCTCTCAAACAAATGTGTTTGTGAACCGAGGTACCACTGTATTACAAGATATATTCTTGTTAGTTACTTGTGTTCCTTCTAAGATTTTCTTCATTTCTTTTCTTTTTTGCTGTTTTGTGTTTTCATCTGGGATTCTTTTTTCTTTTGACCAGTAGTTACTTTTTTATTATTTCTTATAGTTTAGGTCTACTTCAGTTCAGGTCTTTCTTAGCTTCTTCAGTCAACTGTGTCCCATGCAGCATGTTCTCTTGAAGGGAGGAAACCTGAACAGTACAAATGCTTGGCCACTTTAAGAATGTACAATAAGAGTGTCTGCTAACCCTCTGTACCCTATTGGGGTGGACTCATGCTAATAAGTCACTTCTCACTTGACCTCCATAACCCTCTTCTTCATGGCTCACAGTAGAATTTTAGGATCAGTTCACAAACATATCTAACACCCACTCCCAGAATATCTAGATATTTTCCATCCCTTAGTCCATGATCTTCTTGGTAAATATCCATTCCAAAATGGCTTGGGGGAAATGTTACAGCAGAAATCTGTATCAGTACCTTCCTCTAAGTTATCCAGCCATCTCCCTTAAAGCAGGGGTACCAGGTCTATGAAATGGCTCAATTCTGGGAGCTGGGAACAAAAAATAGATGCCAGCTATGGCACCTTGGATTCATTTCTACCCAGCAGGTAAACCAGCAGGAAAACCTGCTGATTATTTTATACAGATTTTGCAATCAGCCCTCATTGCAGACCTCTTCTGTGTCAAAATGTTGATTAGTGCTCTGTCTAGTAGTTTATAGTGGCAATTGCCTTCACCTAGTTTCTGAGGTCTAACTGCTACCACCTGAGTTTTTTCACTTCAGGATTCCATTATTCTCAGTGCGGTCAGGGGGACCAGTTTCATTACATCACCATCTACTAGTACTTTTGATGGAGAGGCCACCACAGAATTCTGTTAGATATCTTATAGGGTTCCTGTTACATATCATATAATGTTTTCCTAAGTGGTAGCAGAAGATTGCACATAATATATTCACTTCAACATTGTCATTTCCACAGTCCTATGAACTTTTTCTTTTATAGGGAAGCTCTGCATTTTAACATCAGTACAGAGGCTATTGTAGAATCCAAGCCTCTACTCAGCCAACTATTAATACCATTTTCACCAAATTCTGAATTACGGGTAGCCACACCTATCTCAATTAAATAAATGACCGATCATGACTTTTCACATCTCTTGCTCTAAACACCTTCATTGTACCAGTGGTGTTGAGACCTTAACTCCTATTTGAGGTCTAGAGGTGATGAGAGATGGTAGAGATGAGTTTGGAGGAAAATTATCTTCAATTTTTGAGTCATTGGAAGGTTTTAAAGCAGGGATTTTTTTCTTTAAAAGGATACTATTGAATAAAAGGGATTGCCTTTCTCAACAGGAAACAGATGCTCAGAGGTCTGTTTCCTCTATGTCTGGCAAAATGTCATCATGTCACATCTCAGACTCCTCCTACACCATCTCTATTCTTAATGTAAGACACTTGAAAGGCTTAAACTTTTAATTCACACCACACCTTTGTAGACCTCACATCAGATCTCAGCTTTGCCCTCTGTCATAGCTGCCTTGTGACTCCAAGAGAGGAAGGACTCCTTTGAAACTGGCAAGGAAGACTTCTGACTACCCAAATATGTTCTTAATTGTCCAGTCATAATTTATGATTTTCTCCCTTTTCTCTCTGTCTGGAGTCTCAGAGGAATATAGATGACAATTATAATTCTTATAACTATTGTTGTTTTGCAACTTAATATCACAGCCATGTGCTCTCTTAACACCTTGTCTTTGTCTGAATTTCATCCCATGCTACCACTGATAATAGGTTAAGTAACGAGGATGCCATTTTATCCAATAGATTTTGTGTCCTATTATTGCTGTTTCTTGAATATATGAACAATCCAGGTTCCACATCTTATATTGAAAGTCTATTTCTTTGGGCTACTTCTGCTACAATTACTATATCTGAGACCCAGCAGCAGAAAGATATCATACTTAGTTGGAAGGAGAAGTTAATAAAGAAATTATTTACAAAGCTTTGGTCAAGGCACAAGCAATTTGTGATGGCTGGTTAGTACTAGTACCCTAGAGGTTGTAACAGCAGAATAGCATTCCTTAGCTTAAAAAGCAAAATAAAAGGAAAGATTATCAGAGCCCAGAAGGAAAAGTATCCTAAGTGTCATCTTGAGAAAATATGGGTTCTTTGGTCAGGAGGCATAGCCATCCACAGACTACCCCATAAAGACAGGAAATTCTTCTGTCCCTTAAACCTATTAGGGCTCGCAAGTGGCAGGGCCCAACCAGAAGAGAGGAAAGCACTTTGATATAGGCCATACTACTAAGCCTCTTGATACACCGGTTCTATTTTTGTTAATATGATTTGTCCCCCAAATTTTCATCTCCTAGAATTTTGGTCCCCAGGGTGATGGGTGGTGTTGAGGTGATGGAATGTTTAAGAGGCAGGGAGTAGTGAAAGGTAATTAGGTCATGGGCGCTCCACTCCATGATTGCATTAATGCTGTGAGTGGGTCAGATGTGAGACTAGGTTTGTTGCTGCAAGAATGCACTGCTGTAAGGGAGGCTGGCAACACCCCTAAAATTTCTTTTACACATGCTCCCACCATTGTGATGTCATCTGCCATGAGGCCCCCAGCAGATGCTGGCAGCATGCTCTTAAATTTCCAGAACCATGAACTAAATAAACCTATTTTTCAGTGTCAAGTACCCACCCTCAGGCATTTAGTTATAGTAACACAAAATTGAGACAAAAAATTTTAAGCACGTTTGTGTTTGGAATTTTGTTTGAATGTAAAGAGAAGGAAAATATTGTCTAGTAAGTATTTCTCAAACCAGAACTAAGTTTCTAATCAGCTCTGAAAAGTCTATAATCTTTAGTCTACACTTTCTCTAGGAGAAAAGTGATTTTTGTAAGCACTTTGGCCATCATACAGCTCATATGAATAATTCAGAAATATTTTACTGCTTATTCTATGCTGTTCCCAAAATAACAAATATCCAGGCTTGTTTATGATCATGAATTTTATTAAATATTTTATTACTGATCTACATAGACATATTTAAAATTCGATATGATAATAAATACTTTCTAATAAATAATTTATATGAAACCTTTTTAAAGCCCTTAGGGCTTACAAAAAGAATCTCAAAAGATCCATGTTTATAACCTGAAGACTAAGAATAATAGTCACCAAAGGCAGCAAACCATACATTCAAAAATAAATATAAACTTTAAATATTTAAATAAATAGAAAGCCTTATATGTTTTCAATGGAAGGCATGTGATTATCAAGTCATTGTTGAGATGATTTTCTGACAAAAGGCAATCCATCCTTTCAGAAATTGTACAATGTTTGCTTCTTCATCATTCAGATCACACTTGAGTGTTGTTTTGGATCCCTATAAAATAAAATTTTGAATTTTAAAGTTTTGAGTAATTTGCCACATATATTTATTCTCAACCCAAGTCTCATAGGATTCTTATAGGATTCTGATTTTTATTTTTAAGCTTGCTAAATATATTAATCATTTACATTTTCTTGAAATCATCAAACTGATATGCCAAAATTATATATTTATTGTGATATCAACTGATAGTAACATACAAGCTGAGATTTTCTCATTTGTCAATGAATACAAGATCTTTTCCTGAATTAGATACAAATGAACATCTGAGTGAAAACAGTTCTAGACAAATATTTTATGAAATTCTGCATGCAGAAAAGTTGTTTCACCTCTTTTTCCTGGGTATGAATTTATATTTATACCTGTGTCAATATAGCTTATATATATGGAGTGATATGCAGTATTACTTTTTTCTAAACCCTGATTAAGAAACTCAATTATGTGAACCTCTTAATGTTTTCCCCAAATTAAGATAGAATCAGCCCAGAGTAAATAAGGACAAGTTTCTGTTTGTGGGACATTTATATGAAGGACATCTTCATAAATATACATATTACTCCACTCCTCCCTAGTATCAATGCAGATGGGTTTCCCATCTTTAAAAGACTAAACATTAGAAATTTTGTTCTCCAGGTTAATCTCATAGAAATTAACCTCTTCTGCCGAAAGGAGCCATGTCAAGTCTGCCTCTAGCTGACAAGCTGAAAAGGAAATATTTGGATATTGTGAGTGAGATATATGGGATGGCTTTTTCAAATCTGAAGCAATTCCTTGAAAGTTACATGACATAAACTATTCCTTTTACAAGGATTTCCTTTATGATACACCTCATATACATATTTAAACACTGTAATATATTTGGGGTATTTAAATTTTTAAAAGTATGGGGCTTTTGAAACACATTTTCTAATTTTCACCTAATTTATCTTAAGTTTGTATTATTAAGTTAGAATTGGTTTTCTGATGTTAATTAATGATGTTTTAGAGCAAACTATTTGACATAGATAAGTAACCTAATCTGTCAATGTCTAGGTGACACTGATCTCACTGTACTTTTTAAAAACTTTAAGCTGAAACAGCCCACTAATAAACTGATTCATATTTGGAAACAAGTAGAGTTATATACTTTTAGAAACTTATCTCTATTACTATAGTGAAAATTATGCTGCTTATTTATAGGCCTATTAACTCATGAATTTTGTACTTGACAGGTCGATAAAAGAGAGCTATTTATGCCTTTCACATCACAGGAGTTCTTTGTTTATTTCATGCTTCCTGTGCCATTAAAAATACAGTACTTGGGCTGGGGATTTAGCTCAGTGGTTCCAGCGCCTGCCACGCAAGCGCAAGGTCCCAAGTTCGATCCCCGGTACCAAAAACAAACAAACAAACAAAATACAGCACTTAAGGTCCTAAAAGTGGACCTTTAAATAAGGAGCTAAGTATGTAGTCCTTTGACCATCTTAAGGCTGCCATTTTTTGGAACAAATAGCTTATGGTCAATCCTGCCACCAATGACAGGGAAACTCCAATTGAAAATACTTTTGGGTAATCAGTATTGATGATTCTGATAAATGATCTGAAGGAATTACAAAATGTAATGAAATCTGTCTATTCTCTGGGAAATCCAGTGCCTTCTTTGACTTCCAATTTTGTGTTCATATGACAGATGAAAAAGTGTAGGTGTGGGAATACGTCCCTGAGATTGATGGTAGGTAGAACTCTCTAGCCTACATTTCTCAACTCTATGATGTATCGTTGTGCCATCTAACATTGCAAATGATTCAGACTCATGATGGACTTTAAATGTTGGCTAATTAAATCCGTAAGTACTTCAACAAATACCCAAAATGATATACCACTTTAAAATGCAGTACTTTCTCCCTACACTGTACTTTCCTCGCACCTCTGGGGCAGCAAATAAGAGTAATGTTGTACCTTTAGTTTCCAAACTGTTACGTTGATATTACTGATGAAATCCTTGGTATTTATCAAGGGAAAGTGTTTGTGTTCAGCTAGATTTAGCACTTGCTCCAGGACTTTGAGTTCTTCTTCTAGGCACTGAAGATGTGGCAATTCTGAGGGCTAGTATAATAATAAAAATAATTATCAGCTCAGTTACCCTATATTAAACATCAGAATCAGAAGTTAATCTACAATTTATTTTATTAACAGTAGGAGTACATATTAATCCCATTCCCTTCTATCCTTTCCCCTAGCCCTCCCACTTCCTTCCCCTTTGCCCCTTTTCTTCCTATTTCACATTACCTATTATACATTTTAGTCCTTATTTACACTTTCAGTTTCTCACACCAGAGAAACTATTCGGAATTTATTCATGTGTGTCCTATTTATTTCACTTAAGAGTATTGCCTCAATGTGCATCCACTTAGCTATAAATGTCTCTAATTTCTCATTTTTTATGGCTGAGTAGTACTCCATTTTATAAAAAAAAAAACCCATATTTTCTTGATCCATTCTCCAGTTGATGGGCATTTGGGCTGTTTCCAAGTTTTAGCTATTACAAACTGCACTGCTATGAACATGGGCGCACATATATCACTGTGGTATGATTCTTTTAATTCTTTGGGGAAGATCCCCAGCAGTGGAATAGTGGGGTCAAATGGGACTTCCAGTCCTAGTTCTTTGAGGTATCTCCATACTGATTTCCACAGTGGTTGCACCAGTCTACACTCCCAACAGCAGTAGAGCAGGGTTCCTCTTTCCCCACAGCCCCACCAGCATTTGTTATTGGTTGATTTGTAAATAGGGAGGGATGGAGGGGTTGAAGGGAGGGCTGGGCAAGGGAGAAAAATAAGAACCAAGAGAGACTATGTAAAGGTGCAAACTTCCAATGATGAATGTCATTATATTGTATACCTAAAATGTGCCAATGATTAGGATGAATAATCGACAATGCAAAATAGGAATAAAAGGTCCAAAGGGGTAGCGGTAGTGGGAGGGGCAGGGGAAAGGAAAGAAGGGAAAGGAAAAATGCTGAGAAATGGAAAAAATGGAAATGAAGTCTTTGTAAATAGGGAAGGGTGGAGGGGGTGAAGGGAGGGCTAGGAATGGGGAAAAATAAGAACCAAGATGCATCATGTAAAGGTTCAATTCCCAATGAGAAATGTAATTGTGTTGTATACCTAAAATGTACCAATAAAAGAATTCAACAACAACAAAAAAAGAGTAGGAGTATATAGATTTTAGCATTATCTCTGTTCCTAGTATTGCTGTAAAAATGGACCAACACAATTTATGTTACAAAACTGTAAAAACAAGGGCTCAAAAATGTAGGATTAACTGTTAATAACGAGTCATTTGTTTCAGTTTAGTTAGGCTTTGTAAAAACTCAGCATTTCTGCATCCAAATGCAAATCACACTCTTTAGGTTTCATAACTCTGTCATCAGACCTCTAAACAGGGTTTCTTGAGGACCAACCTCCTCCAGATCAATTAAAGTGCCTGTTAAAATGTAGGTTTCTGGGTCTCATTCCACATGAACTAAATTGGAATCTTTCAGGGGTGGGGCCTGGGAATACATACTTTAAGTGAGCATCCTTTACAGATTTTATGTATGCTACAATTTGGGAACCTCTAGCATAAAGCAATGGAGGTACCCTGAATCAATTACCCCAGGTTATGAGGCCTTTAAGCAATTGTCACATTGGCACAGCCAAAAAGTGAAGTCAAAAGTGACATATTTGAGTAGCAAAAGCTAAAAGACACATAATCTTACATTCATTCTGCAGCTCTAAGCTCTGTTACTATTTAAAATTTGACCTCCCAGAAGCTGCTTACCACAGTAAATATGCAGCCTACACAAATGCCTGAACCGGTGACCACTTAATGCCATGCCCTTGCTTGGATCAAGAAATGATATTTTTTTAAAAATCACTATTTTCTCAGAAACTTCGATTAAAGAGTTAAAGAGATTGTTTATTATAGTGCTCATTGTACTTTTATAAGAATTCATATGCTAAAGTCAACCTGGAATTCTGTTTTAAGAAGCCTCTCCAGATGAGTTTTTGTCTTTTAATCTAATATATAAACTCTATAATTCTTTTTATTTCTTGCCTTTTCTTTTTTTGTTCTTTTGGCCTAAGGTCTCTAGGAATTTTGCTTAAGACTAAAAGTCATCACCATTACTATTTGATCCTGACTTCCGGCAGTCTTTTTTCCTCCTGCCTATTTCTTACATAGACTTTATAGATGAATTATTCTATGCTCCATGTATTTTATTTCCTTTTTAGAAAAAGAGTATGAATAAATACTCCTCATTTGTGGCACACTGCACACATTCCTGGACAGTGAAATCATGTTTTATTTAGCATTATGCACAGAGTTCATCTCAGTGCCCAGGGGGGAGCAGTACTCAATAAACATCTGTTCAATTCAATTCCTTTGTCTTCTCTCCTGGACTTAGGACCCACAGGTACAATAGATATCCTCTGGCCACTCGAAAACACCCCAAATCATCTTCTCCTTTAAACCAGCTTCTCACCTAATGTTTGTTTCTCAGGTTAGTTAATCAGGCTTGGAAACTTCAAGGACACCTCTGACTCACTATCCTGATCCCGCCAGTCACAGAACTCTGGAGCTTCCCCTTGGGAACGTTCCTTGTACTAAACCCTTCCTTCCCATGTGCACTACCTGCACCATCCTCCAGGGCTTTATCCACCTCAGGATCACTATGACAACTTTCCAGCAGAGAGGGCCTCAGGAAAGGCAAGTAAACTTTACTGAGTGCCTGATACAGATGTAGTGTTTCGTATTTAATTTCCAGAATAAAGCTGTGATGCAGGTATGATTTACTCTGCTTCATAAATAAGAAAGTTGGCCTCAAAGCAAGCTTCCCCAGGTCACACAGAGGGTAAAATGCTGAACAACCTAGAATCAGTCCGACTCTTACTCATTTTAGTGTTTCCTGTGGCTGCTGATTCTTCTCTTTATGGACCATAACCATCTTCAACATCCTACTTTTCTTAAACTCTGCTTTTACCCAGCCATACTTCTCTTTAAAAAAAAAAAATAGCAGCCCCTACTGCACATGTTGTAGAGTCTAAACTCCTCTGGCCGACTCTCAGGGATGTGCACAACCCGCTCCACCCTGCCTACCCAATCTCTGTCCCTTGTTCCTCAGGTTCATTCTTCACTGTCTTGTAAACATATTATTCTGCTTATTTCTGCACTATCAAGGGTATTCCTGTACCAGCAAGGATATTTTTTGAAAATGTGTTAAAATACTCTTCTCTTTTGCCTTTCCAAGTATAAGATCTTCACCCTTGTTGACTCAGGACACTGTATATCTGGAGGGAGGGGTACAGTGTAGAGCTGGGTGGGTGTATTCAGGGGAAGGTGGGGAACAGTTTTATTCATTCATTCATTGTGGTACTTGGGACTGAACCCAAGGAGCACTGAGTTATACCCCTACCACTACTTTTTTTTTTTTTTTTAACACATTTTATTTTGAGACAGGGTCCTGCTAAGTTGCCAGGCCTAGTCTTGAACTTGTGAACTTCCAGCTTCAGCCTCTTGAGTTGTGGGGATAACAGTCATGTGCCACCATGCCAAGTGAGAAGATAAATTTTAGAGGAGGATTACAAAGAAAACGATTAAGGTAATGTTCTCATTTTTGCAAGAAAAATCAGATTTTGCAAGCAGAATTTGAGAAAAGGAAAATTGTATCATGGAAGCATCTTCTCATTTCCCTTACTTCTCTAATTCATTCTGGAGGAACCTGATCACAGAGAGCTCTCATCATGCAGATAGGATAGCTCTCCCCCTTTGACAGCAAAGCTCTGATGCTTACTGTCCTGGGTGATGAAAGAAATAACAGAAGGAAAGAAGTCAAGGTGTGGATTCAATAAAGTAAGGAAGTACTGAGGGCTGAGGGTACTTGCCAGGCCCGTTGATTGGGAGATCTGGAATAGCCCATCTGGTTAAGTAGTGGAATGGTGTGAGCTGAGAGCTTTCTCCATCACTCTCGGGGTCCCTTTAAGTGCACACTCTGAGATGAGCACATAGGGGTCTTCACCAAAGCGAGGGATACAGTGCTGGAGCTATGAACTGGAGGATGCTGCAGGCACCTGGCACTGTACCCCTTGGGCCCCAGCTAAAACCACATATGTCAGGGAGGACACCTGGAGCTCTAACAAAGGCAAGTCAGCAAAGATCAAGTTATTTCCACTGACAAGCAGCACTAAGTAGGTAAGGAAGATGGCCAGGAGATGAGAAGATACAGGGGACACCAACTCTTTCCCCTCCTTGCCCTTGGGGGAACAAATAACCCCTCCTCCCTAAATGCCCATGGGAGAACATGGGAAGAGGTGGCTTCCTGGGAGCCTGAGCAGTTTATCCAGTTGAGAGAGTATTTCTTTAAAATAACATTTACTTTATAACATCAAACCATGACAAATGAGGCCATCCTCCCATCGTCTTTCTAGAGTAGGCTCAGCGATTTGGTCCAGGGAGACCATAGAGATTCTGACCTGTTTTGGAGATGGTGAGAAGGGAGAATCAGCAAGCAAAAGCCCTGCACGCTCTGGCTCCAGACACAGGGAGACACTGTCCTCGCTGACCAAATTCCTGCAGTAATATAGGACATGCCTTCCCTCCTTGTCACCTGACATAGCTGCTTAATTGCTTAATTGACTTAACTGCTTAATTTACTGATTGCTTAATTCACTTGTTGAATAAGAATGTTTTTGTAGCAAGCAAACAAAACAAAAATTTAAAAACTCATTTAAACCACAGTTTGGCTCTTTGGTTCATGTCTTCCTTCGGCTGGTGGGAGGCCCAGAAAAAAGGCTTACTATGGACAGGTGACAGGAGCTGTGTTGCTGATCATCCAGTTGTGATTTCTTGACTCTGCTCCACTTACATATGGGATGTTCCTCTTGTTTGCATCCCTGAACATACTCCTATTTCTACCCTCCCCCAGTTCAAGTCCTTCTTACCTTCCATGGTCCAGCTTACATTATAGTCTGTAACAGAGAATCAAGTTTCACAAGGTAATGCCTAGAAGACCAGCAAGATTCTGCTCATTCTGAAAAGTAGTCTTTTGATCCTTTCTGAAACCAATCCTCACTTCAGGAGCCTAAGCTTTTGTAATATTACTAGTCTGCTCATAAATCTAGATACCTAAATTTATTTAATGTTCTTGATTTTTCTCTCCTGGATTAGTGTCTCCTGTGCTGCTCATATCCTTAAGTTTGATTGAGGATTAATGTTACATGCTTATTTTATCTTATATGCTTCTTATGTAGTCTCTGCCAGGCCTAACATAGTGCATTAAATGTGGATGAATACGTATTGTTTGAAATTATTCCTGTTAATAAAAAGACTTCATCAGAATGCTAAGTAACTTCATTAAGGTAACTGAGGGATAGAGAATTAGAAGATTAGAACTCAGAGGTCTTCTCCCAGGCGAGTTCTACTTTATCATGCTGTCTCCAGGGAATAAGAAAAATGAACAACTGATTAAAAATCAAAATATTATTATTAAGTTATATGCTGAGCTTATGTGCTGGAACATTTTGATTCTATAAAGAACAGCTTTTAAAATGGCTCTTTGGACTGAATCCTAAGGTCCTTAGAACTCAGCAACAAATGAGCATTATTAAAGCAATCACCTCAAATTCTTATTAAAATGAGGCAAAGCATTAACCAACTACTCATTCCATGCAGCAAGAAAGCAAACAAAGTAACAACACTATCAATGTGAGCCAAAGCAATGATACTAACAGCCAAAATGTTTGGATGGGTCAGTTCACCACACTGAAGGAAGGGCAGTGCCAACTGGCTAGTATCCAGCCTAGCATCTTGTGAAGGGTAGGAAGAGCAGAAAGAGTTATAGAAGACTAGTAATGAAAATGTGTCGAAGACCAAGAACCATATTAGTTACAGTCCTAGAGATGATGATAATTGGAAGTGGTAGTGAGAGTGGAAGCAGCAGGTACTAATCAAGACAACAAAGTCAACGCAATGATAAGCAATGAAATTCAAAAAATAGAAAATCTCATAGTCTCCTTGGCATGCAGTACCTGCCTGTCAATGTAGCTGCCTCTAGAGACATATGACATCCACACAGTGCCTACATGTGTGTGGCTAGAAAGAGAAGGAATCTGCCAAACAGTTCAGCAATGCCATCAAAAACACACTTCTGAAATTCTCTTAAGATTGATAATTGTGGAGGGGAAGAAGTGACATGGAAGTCACTCTAAGCTTGTTAGCCCGTAAGTACACCAGGATGCTAGACTAGAGGATGGCATCCATCTGCTCAACTGTCTGTGCAGAGGGTCCAGAGCCACATGTCCCACATCCCACACCACCTACTGCTGAGCCTGCATCTATCTACACACTGTACAGCTTCACAACACATTCTCACTGTAACAACCAAACCAGAAAGAGAAGGTGCTCCACTTAAGAAAGAAGAAAGCAAAGGACAAATTTAATTTCTAAAGATTCTCATCCAACCCAAAAGTTAAAGTGTAGAGATGCCAGCACTTACAAGCCTAGAGAGATGTTTGGGTCTCTACAGTAAAGAATTCTCCAAGAGTTTCTGTTGGCCTGTGTTATATTTGGAATTCTTGACGTGTAATTTTAATAAGTTTATTAGCTATATGTTAATTTTGGTATTTTCCCTAATGACTGCCAAGAAGCTCCCGTATGTTGAAGGAGGGAAGCTTAGATTTCCTGTCTTCTTCACTCTCCCTTCATCCTTCTTATGAAAGCATGAGTGCCTCAGCAACTAGAACCAGAAAAGTAAGACATCGAACAGTGTGTTGGTCCCTCTAAAACTGCACGGAGGCAGAAGTGAAGACCATTAACTATTGCTCTCATGACCCAAGAAAGTACTTGAGCAAATGCTTTCTAGAACTTAGCTATCTGTGCTTCCAGGAATGGCATTTACATTTTATTTCTCACACCATTAAATCAACTATCATACTTTGTATTTGTCTGTTTTCATACCAGTCTCTTCAACAACACAGGAATATCCACAGGCACAGAGACTGCCTCTTTTTATTCTTATGTGCCCGGCTTCAATACATGGCTCATGAACATCTGTTGGAAGGATGAATGCACAGATGTGCCTATACTTAATCTATAAGACTAACGACCGGAGTAACTGACAATTTTCCCCTCTAGATCGAAGAATACTCTTAATTACAAATGTTAACTTGTGGAAACAGTGGTGGAAGGGAATTAAAATAATTCTTCTGTAAAAAGGAATGGCATGAATACAATAATAAAAATTAATAATCAGAAATTAATAATCATTCTTTCAATAAAATATTCAAATATATATTTCTGCTTAATCATATTCAACTCTTAGTTATACAATAGAAGTGTCTGATGAATTCTATATCACTTGATTTTGATTTTACACAAAGTTATGTTTTGTCAGGCTAATATGAGGACAGGTAGGGGATAAATCTTATTTTTTTCAGGAAGATTCGGGACAACAAAATTAAAAGTCATGAGTTCAGTCCATAATTGAGTAAGAACCAAGACAAAACGAACTCAGATAAGAAGATAAAAGACTTCTACTGACTCGAGAGAAGTTCATATTTGGCTATTTAAATATATTAGTCACTGTCAATTATATATATATATATATATATATATATATATTTAACCTCTAATGTTATTAAAACCCAAGGGATCTGGTTTTCTATCATTCTCATCCATGTCTGAAGTCAAAGCTTGAGGTTTTAAATGTTTCCTCCAACCTTACCATCCTGCAACCTTTATTTCGGCAGAGAATTCATATACAACCATTTATTTTGACAAAATATATTTAGAGATGCAAAAGTGGTGTAGAATATCGGCACTGTCAAGCTCTTTCCTTAACAGGTCACAAATATGAGGACATTTAAATCTCATTTTTTAAAAAAGATCTAGGACCAAATACATGTTATCATCTACTATTTGAATAATGCAAACAAAATTGGAGAGATTTTTTAAAATAAGACTTTTTGGAGTAATCATGGGCAAATAGCCCTTAATTAAAGATAGAATGCTAGAAATACTCTCATACAGTCACTGCTGAGCCCCTTATGCACAAGTGTGAAGTCAGCCCCTCCATGGTCCACAACTCAGACCCTCTATCTCAGGGCAGATTCCTGTGTGTTCACCCTGTTCAGGCCACTAGTCTGGCTCCCTGGTCACAGCAGTGTTGTCATATGTTGAGGGCAGTTTGAGGAGAGGGTTGAGAAGAGAGACTGCTGGCCAGGTAAAGAGGCTTTCCTCTTCAGAAGAGTGCCCAGCAGCCATTCCTTGTTACTTAAGCATGCTCCCTAGAATTGGCCATCTTTATTCCCCAACAGGAAGTTGAATTATTCCTTCCTATCAAGGGCACAGTGGCTCAGGAAACAATGCTCTTCCTCCCATTGCATCTCCCGTAGTGTTTTATTGCCAGTTGCAATCTTAAGGTGAGATTTTATGAGATATTGTAGGCAAAAGAAAAGCTTAATGATTAACAACAACTTTAATAGAGACAGAGACTGAGACAGGAAGACTTTTCCTATTCCAGCACAGTAATGAGAGAAACCCAAAATGTGATTCAGTCCTCTGAGAGCGGTCCAGTGCTGGACTTGGATTCTTTCACCTTTTTGATATTAAGACAATGGTTAATCATGAATGACATCCAGCAGGAAATCACTTGTGCTTTGAGACATCCTTTTGGCCTCTTCTCCCTCTGCTTACTGCTCCTTCTTATCTTGCAAACTTTCTTCAATTGATCTAACATCAGCAGCTAAATTGGAATGACAACTTAATTGGAGCTCATAAATTACTTAATGCTAGTTAATAGTTTCCTGTGCTCTTCTTCCCAGGAGTGAATCCATTTTAAAATTCTTTGGGAAGAGAGAAATGCTTAACCCAAAGGAGGCCACAGTGTAAACAGCAGAGCTCTGGGAACTTGGGGAGTTCACATGAACTGGGACTGCTGTAAATTAGATACCAACCTGTGATTTAGTTTCTTAATTTGTAAAATAAGGCACTGGACTTAACAAATCCTTTCCAACTCAAATATGCCATTATTCTTGAAAATATCTTATATCAGTTAAATTTAGAGGTGTAGTGCTTAGATATTTATTTGTGAGGACTTCAGATGACTTTCTTATCATAACTCATAGATTATTTTCTACTCCATTTACTTAATAAGATCAGTCATGAGTGAGGATACTCTTCCTTCTGTGTTCTCAGTTGTTAAAAAATACTGTCACTATTAGGACTTAAATAAAACACAATTGTAGGGATGTTTGGTTTCAAGATGATGGGATAAAGGCCTGTTTTGCCCTCTTTCCTTTCCAAAATTACCCCCTGAATAACAAGAGAACTAAAAACAGAAACAAAATTTCCATGAAGCCAAGAGACATGTGTAACCACAAGCCAAGATATATGACAATAGAAACGGGATAAGGTAAAAGAATACTAAATCATTTTTCGGAGAAAAGGAAGTTCCATCCAAAGTGCAGGAAGCAGATGATCCACACTGCTCTGTGCTAAAGAAGGCCCAGAAATCAAAGGCAAAAGAAATTCCAGACTGCAGAGAGGAAACTTGAGCCTGAAATGAGGGAATTGCTGAAAGTCTGTATGAGGAATAGGAAGAAACCTTTCCTTACCCATAGATCCCTAACCCGTAATTTATGTGGTCAGTTGACAACCCTCCCAACCCCTAAAAGAGACAGGATTTGGAATTTCTGGAGATATAGAAATAAAGATGCTCTAGATGTGAAGATACCAGGCCCAGGGGAGAGCAGGAACTAGGAACCATGGGGGAGCCCTGCCCATTTCCACAAGACCAAAAGCGAGTTTTATTATTTCCTAATCCTGCTTACCCTAAGAGATGGTTTTTTAAAAAATCACATCTCTGAAGTAAGAAAGAATGCTACAAAAAAAGAATAGCCATAAGAAAGAGCTCTTAAGAAATTCAAAATGTAATGGCTAGGGGCTGAGGTTGTAGCTCAGTGCAAGAGTGTGTGGCATACACGAAGCTGGGGTTTCAGTCTCCAGCACCTCCGCCTATGGCTAGAATGCAAAGAATCCACTCAAAAAGTTGGGAGATGGGGAGAAAGAAATGTCTCAAACGACAAAGCAAAACCACATCACAAAAGGTAAGATCAATTCAGGAAGTCCAACATCCACATAACAGGAATTCTAGAAAGCGAGGAGTGAAATACGGGTAGAAGTTGGGAAATGATGTAAGAAACAATACAAGAAAACTTCCCGGGACAAAAGGACATAATCTCCATATTGACAGGGTTCACCAAGTCTCCAGCTCAAATAATGAAAAGAAATCCATACCAAGGCACATCTTTAAAATAGCACTCATGTATGCACAATTCTAAAAGATTTCTGGGAAAAAAACCCCCTTTAAAACCACATACAAAATAAGCCAGAACTCTAGAAGAGGTGTCGTCATGAAAACACGATGGAGAGAATGTAGAAAATTTAGCTAAACAAGCAAAGACAAAATAAGACAAATGTTTATTTCTCACATAAAAATGAGTAATTATATATTACCTTATACTCTATACTCTATATGATATATTATACTATTTTACTTGGTTTAGCAGTGAAAAATTATTACATGGTCATAATAATGAAGACCTTAAATAAGATATTAACCAGAAATTGTAACAAACCATGTTGTGGAGGATAAGGGAAGAACAAGAAGTATACCTGAGAAAAAATTCTCACCTGAGCTTATTGAATAACATGAAGGCAGTGTATGAAGAAGCTGAAAGTGGAGTGAAATGGAGTGGACAGGAAGGAAACTAGGGAGCAGCTGGCACTTCCTGTTGTTCTTCAAAGCCTTTTAGCACTATCTTTTAAGACTACAGTCATGTATTACTTCGATATTATACAAAAATAATTTGAAGCAAACCAACAGAAATGACACTTCTACACTGTACTTAGTGAAACTTACTGTAGTGCACAAATCTGATCATATACTGAAAAGTTTTAGGTTACTAAAGGCCTCAAGTCCAATGCCAGGTTGTGCTGTTCTTGAAAATTAATTTGTAATGTACAGTAATGATCTACCTTTTCCTAAATAACACCAGTCGGACTTTAGTCTTCAAAGTCTACATCCCTGTCCTTAGAGATTCATCCGGGACCTGCAGAGTCTCCAGTCTCTACTCTAGGGATGAGAAGGTGTTACTTCCATTCTGATGCCAACCAATGGACACAACACTATTCTTAATCCCGCAGCCAAACCAGGCCAAGATTGGAACATTCATAAAAATTCACTCTCATGGAAACTGACACCCAACTAGTTAATCTGCATTACAAAGTAAAGGGTCCTCATCTTCACCTCCCCTTTCTTATAGCTAAGCATCAGAAGCTGTTTATGACTTGCCAAATCACTTTTAGAAAATTCCTTCTCTGTGTACCAGTTTCCTCTGTCAAAGGCCAATGATAAAAACCTGTTCTAAGAAGGTGTGATTCAAGTTAATGAGCATATATAAACACAGATTACTGCTTTTATTATGCCTAATTTTTGGTCGCACTAATAAAAATCTCCAAGTTCTCTTTACTGGAAGTCTCTCTCTGTTAAAGGTAACACTACAGAGAAATCCGATGACTTTGTGCATACATAGATTTTTTTTTTTCTTTTTTGGTACTGGGGACTGAACTCAGGACCTTGTGCTTTCGAGGCAGGTGCTGTGCCACTGAGCTAATTCCCTGGCTGTGCATATATGTTAATGTGTGCAAGGACTAACTCTTCTTTCTAAATGTAGACTCATAAATTCTTGCTTTCTTGAGCTTTTGCCACCTGTGTGTCAATTTTTCCCTTTTCTCAAAGTCTTGTCCTTTTCTAGACATCCCTGCGTTAGTGCCACCCCACATTCTTTTCTTTTATGTTTTGTTTGCTATTTTTCTCTTTGCCCTCTGAATTTCTTACCTCCGAAAACTAGTTTAGGCTCTTTTTGTTTCTCTCTTCACTCACCTTTGAGTAATCTCATATGAACCAGCAATTCTTTCACGGTTTCCACCAGACAGCAAACTCACAAATTCTTGTAACCTCTATAAACTTGGATTTCTATCTTCCTTGCTTGACACCCCTATTAGAATTATCTGAAAAATCAGATCCTTCCCATTGCTCTTCTCAACAATGACATCAACATCTCTAGTTATCTAGCCAAAATAATCAAATCATTTCTCTTCCTGCTTCTCTTTAAGCCTGTCATGGGAGTAATGTGAAGAATCCCCTAGATTCCACTTGTGTGCTCTCTTCCAACCTCTCATTTTCATCCCACCAACACTACACTGTAACAGATCCTAACCTGAGCTGGGGCAGCTACAACAACCTCCGAATTTGTTCCTTTACATTCTGTCAACTGCCACTTCAATCCTTCTCGCTCCCAGAGTGAGTGGCTTTGACCAAATTCTTGCTGCTTTAAAACAAGCAATGGCTGCCTGTTGCTACACCCTGAGCATGTACGATTTTTCATATTAATACCCCAAATCACAATATCTAGCCAAATCTCACTGCTCCCCTACACATACTCTATGTTCCAGTCAAACTCTACTAATATTCCTGAGACATGTCTGGTGGGTTTTGTTTTGCTTTGTTTTGGCAGAAAAGAGAGAAGGGATTTGAATTAATTACCTGTTTCTTACCCCATCAATCCTTCAAGGCCCATAAAAGTTTCCTTAATTTCTCAAAGTATTCATATTATCCTCACCCAGTGTCTCCAAAATTTTCTTTTTTTATTTCTTTGTTTTCCCTCTCTCCTTCCCTCCCCCTCCCTCCCCCTGTTCCTCCCTTCCTTTCTTGTTCTCTTCCTTCCTTCCCTCCTCTTGCTGGAGATTGAATCCATGGCCAGGAACATGCTAGGCAAGCTTTGTGTCACTGAGCTCCATCCCTAGCCCAAGGCTTCCTTAGTTTCTCTACAACCCAAGTCCCTCTCTCCTGCATTTGATTTCTCATAGTTCTCTGTTGTTTAAATCTGTACTTATTTTACTCTAATTTATAGCAGAATTGCTCATGCTCAGACTTCCCCCTCCCATGAAATTTTAAACTCCTGAGCACAGGAATGTGCTGTTATCACCTTTGTGAGTTGCTATGTCTAACCTGCGCTTAGCACTCGTATGCACTAAAGAAATGTCTTTGAACTTGAACTCACAAGAACATTTTGGCATTCATCAGGTACATTTAACAACCAAATATCTTTAAGAACGAGGTAAACTCTGATGACAAATTACTTGTTCCTAGGTTTGCAGACAATTGGGATGGAGCAAGTCTTGGTTTGGCTAAATGGTAGAATCAAGATTTGTATCAAAGATTTTAAAAAAAAAAATCTTGCTAGTGATAGAACAGATAACATTCTCCCTCCTATATCAGCTGTTTACACTTTCCCACTGGAATACTGGAACGTGGAGCAATGAAATGAGCTCGGGATTACTCTGAGGAAATCGGGGGTGGAGTAAAAGTGGAATTCTCTCCTCAGGACCCTGCTGAATTTTAAGTTCAGCTCTGCCTCTCTGCTTACTGAAAATACCCCTGTGACCTTGCTAGACTTGGCATCTTTCTCAGAGTCCACCCTGGCCTTCCTGCTCACGTTTCCACAGTGATGTGAACCCTGTTCGGTAGGAATATGCTATTCAGCACACATGAGGATTATTCTGAGCTCTTCCTATCTCTGCCAGATACCGAGCTAGTCTCGGAGGTTACCAAGTGACAGGGCCTGCTGCCCTACCCCCAAGAGAAACATTCACTAATGTGTATCTCCTTCCAAAGACTGGGTCTTCTTCCCCTACAGAATAAGTACACCACAACACTTCCTCGCTGAAGCAGGTGAAGTCGGTAGGTAGACAGGAAAGGTGTTGTATGAGCAGTTAGACGGGGAGCCCACCACTGAATCGCCCCAGGGCACTGTGTAATGGTCCTGGAGCCTCAAATGTGAATACAATAACCTCTGCTCAGCCCTACTTTCTCAGACAAGAGTGTACAGGTATCCCATTTAGTCCTGATTGAAGGAAAAAGATGATTCTTTTAAAAGAAAATGAGCGAGTTTATAAAAAAGCAATTTGGCAAGAAGCAAAATGGGCAATATTTATAAACCTTAGGGAGGTGTTGAAGCGAGCTGACAGCGCTTTAATCCCAAAGGATCGGGTCTTTTCCTCCATTTTCTGGGCCATTTACACTCCGTGTGCTAACTTCAGCAATAATGAAACCGCCTCAGGATGCGTCGCTTATTTTAAATCCAAGCCCTTTCCTGTAGGATCTACTCCCAGCCTTAGATTTCTGTTTATCCAAGTGCAGCTCGGCCAGGCGGCGGCGGCGGCTCTGAGGCAGCCAAGCAGCAAGCAGGGGACTGGTGGGGTCCCTCCTGGGTCGCCCCACAGGCCTCGGACCGGCAGTGGACAGTTTTAGGGCGGCAGGGGGCGCTGCAGAATCTCGGTCCCTCCCGGAGAGAACCATCTCCCCTTCAAGGCCAAGTTTAGACCCCAAGTTTTCTACGGACGTCTGTGGCTCTTCCTTAGAGAAAGACATTAAACCCTTCAGGACGCCCACGGTGCGCGGCAGGAGAAACAGAGTCCCTCTGTAAGACCCAGATGAGACTTAGCACAAGTAACGCCATCTTGTTACAGGCCCTCCATCTTGTCCCTGTGGGTTTCGGGTTCACTACAGGACACAGAGTTCCCGGAATGTACTTATTATCTGTTAAGACACCATGGAATGTATCATTGTTTCTGTGTAAGGAACATCCTGTTTGCTAAGTAAAGAACAGCTACAACACCCACCCCCGCCACCGTCCCCTAACTGCAAAAATTCTGCTTCTGTAGTTCTGCTTGCTAAGCACCCCTGCAGCCCCTATAAAACCTTCCAACCCCCTGAGCTCGGGGCCCCTCTCTAAGCTTGTTTGCTTGGGCGGGGCGTCTGGCCAGACTAAGAAAGGTCTGTTTTACTTTTCCAACTTGTCTGGTGTGTTCCCTCCCGGGTGTTCTTCGCTGCAGTCAGCTCCTCGGAGCATTTGGTAAGGCCCTCGGTCTTACACCTCACTCTGTAACATTGATAACTCTCGCTTTATCTTCTTTGCATCTCGCAGTCTTCAAGACTGGAAATTAGGAAAAGTTGCTCTTGCGCACACATTTGAGCGCCAACCACTCATTCGTTACCAAGAACAGAACCCAAGCTGCCCGGGAAAGGCAGCCTACGTTACCACTCCCTCCTCGGGTGCCCGCGGGGGCTGCGCATCTAGTTTTACCTCGACTGCGGAAGGACTTCGGGAGATGCGCCCGTGGAGACTTCCGCCAGCCCCGGCCTCGCAGTGTCCCCTCCCGACTTCCCGCGGCCCTGCCCCTGCCCCTGCCCCCGACTGCCGAAAGCATCGGAGGGGACCCGCGTTCCCAGCTGGGTCAGAGCTGAGCCCCCAGGGAGGAGTTCGGGGCTCGAGGGGGCGCCCGCGTCTGTGCCCCTGTTCCCCTTTCTCAGCCTCCTGCACCCGGTCCGTTTGTGAGGGGTCCCCAGCCCGGGTGGCAGTCGTGCGCGCGCTCGGCTCTAGGCCAGGCAGTGCCCACTCGCTGGGACGCGCGTGGCGTCCGCGTGGCCACCTGCGGGCTGCTCCGCGAGGCGGTGTTCGCACAGCGCCCCCAAGTCCCTCCGAACAGTGGACGCAGGGGCCGGCCCTGCAGCGCAGTGAGAGGCTCTGGGGTCCCGCCTCGGCGGGCGCTGCCCGGGGTGCATCCCCCAGCTCCCAAGTGGGACCCCTGGGTACTCACTCGTCTGGGCCCGCGGAGCGGGGCAGCGGGCAGGAGCGGGGTGGCTCGAGCGCCCCGTTGACGCCCCTCCAGCCCTGGCGGCGGCGCTGCGGCTCCTCGCTCTCGTCCTCCCTGTTCTCCTCCTCCTGCTCCTCCGGCGCGGGGAAGGTCACCCTCGCCTGCTCCTTGCTCTTCCTGACCTTGGTGGACATCGCGCGGGCGGCGGTCCGCGCTCCGGGCTGCCGGCCCCAGGGCTCCTCGGCCGACGCTCCCGCAGCCCCGCAGCCCCGCAGCCCGCGGCGGGAAGGCGGGCGGAGCGCTCAGCGGGGCCCTCGTGCGAGCGGTCAGGGGTGGCCGCGGCTGCGGGGAGCAAGCCTGGGGCAGCGCGGGTCGCGGGCGCTGGGAAGGGAGCTCGGGCCCTGAGGCAGCGGCTGCGATGCCTGCTCCGTGCTGGCCTCGAGGCTGGGACAGCATCACTTGCTAGGACAGCATCGTTACTCAGGGAGGAGAGGGAGGAAGGCAGGAGGGCGAGGGCGGGCGAGGAGGGGCAGAGTCAATTCCTTACCAGACAGAGCTGGACAGGAAATCAGACAGACCAGCAGGTGGGAAGTAAAGAAATTGGAGAAACTTCCTCTCCTCGCTCTCCTTTTTGCTTTCCAGAGAATCTAGAGCTCGTTTGCATCGGGACACAAGTTTCCTAAGGAAGAGAAAAGGGAATGGACTGGCTCGTGAATTTTCCTGCAGTCAAATTTACCCCTCGCAACTCCCCATATTTCAAAAGCACCGCTCTTTCGTCGTATTCAAGATTTGCTTGAACTTACAGAGGTGTAAATGCCTTTCCCATCAGTGCCTTTGTACCCCAGGATGGTATTGTTTTAAACGTGCAAGATGCATGTTCGTTTGATGGATCTCAAAGGCATCTAACAAGACTTACATACTATCTAAGAAATACTTTTCAGCAAAAATTTGAAGTCTTTTTAAAAAAAAACTTTAAGAAAAGTGGTCATAAAATGCAAGAACATTTATTCTGGGAGAAAAGAGTTACAGAACTTTAAGGACGCTTTTGTACGTAGGAGGGGAAGGGATGGGAGAGATGGAATAAAATAAAATTTATTTAAAAGAGTTACCCAGAATTTTGGTCAACAGGAGTGTCAGGGATCAAGTAATCTCTTCCCTTTTATTTTCATGTCATTTATTTATTTTGCAGAGCTGGGATGGGACACAGAGCCTGGAGTGTGCTCTACCACAGCTACACACCCAGCCCGGCTCCTTTTAGAAATGAGAAGGCTGAGTCCTAGAGAGGCTGAGTGAACTACTTAAGGTAGATGGATCATGAGGAACATTCAGATCAGACCCAGGAGGCCGCATTCTCAAGACTTTCTGTTGCCCAGCTAATCCAAATGGGAAGAAACATGGTGGGATAAAATGCGATTTGTTCTTTTTAAACTGTAGTCAATATACCATACTTCTTGGAGGAAGAGTTCTTCCCAAATTTAAACAAAACACAAGTAAGGAAGTTAGCTCCATTGAATTTAATTCTTCAAAAGTAAATAAAATACTCTGCCTTTCTCCAGCTGACAGTAAGTCTGCATGTCTCAGGCAGACCCCTTCCAGCACCGTGGACCTCCCTGCCTGCCAGTCTTTCTGCAGCACACCTCTAGGAGAGACCCAGAGACCGTGCTCAAAGCAAGTCTCATCGTGACTTTTCTATATAAAAATCTCTGGTGTTTTCCCACTGCTTTCAGGTTAAAATCCAAATTTGGCATACCCAGCCAGCCTTCTGTGGTCTGATGCTAATTCTTCAGTCCCTCCTCCCATCCTTCCTCATACGCAGTCTAAAACCCTCAGTGTCCCATTCTTCACCGGGTGGGCACACAGGTCACTTCCCCACCTCCCTACCTTTTTCAACTTCCCGATGCTGCAGTGTCTGAGCTCCGTCATCCACCTGGCACACTTGTATTTTTTCCTAAAGACCTGCTTATGATGGGCCTCCAATCTGACCGTCCTCCTGCATCCCAGGGAAGTCTGCATGGCCACGGTGTGGTCCTCACCCACTCTGCATACCACATCTCACCTCAGACTGCATCATAGTGAAGTTAATTCTGTGTGCCTGTGTCTTCCTTAAACTGTTGTGACTTCGGGTCTTATTTATTTTGAGCTACTTGGGAGCTTATTTTTTTGCCCTTGTCATTTGTGCCTGGATGAAGTCAATAAATGTTTGTGGAATGAATCATTGAGGTCCATGGTTCTTTGTAGTCACATTAACAAGTTTAGGAACTGCCCTTGTGAGGCTCTGGAGAGAAACTCTGTGGGAACACTGGAGGCACCAGGGTTTACTCTTCCACACTCCATCGGTTTCCTAGGGTTACCATAACAACATATCAAAGACTCAGGGGCTTGGACAGCAGAAATTTATTTTCTCACAATTCTGGAGACTAGAGTCTGAGTGCAAAGTGTCAGCAGGCTTGGTTTCATCAGAGGCCTCTCATCTTGCCTTCTCCCTGTGTCCTTACATGACCTCTCCTCTGTGCCTGTCCCAATGTCCTCTTTTTATAAGGACACCACTGAAATTGGATTAAGGCCCAACTAATAAGCACATTTTACTTTCTCAACCTATTTAAAAACACTATCGCTGACTATGGCATATTGTGAAATACTGGGGACTTGGCTTAACATGTGAGTTGGGGGGGCACAGTTCAATTCATAACACACACTGGTTCTCCTCGAGCGAGGGAACTGCTTCATCCAGAGTCTAACATTTTGATTCTGAAAAAGTGTAGCTTTAAGATTAAGGGAAACCCAGAGGAGAGGAAATCTAAAAGAAAATAGATTTTTAGACAAGAAGAAGTGTGTAGCTTTTTGGCATAGGCCAGCTTTGTCTTTTTAGGCATTGTTAGCTGCTTGCATCCTCATTAATTGCTTGTCTAAGACACATTCAAAATCTGTGACCACTACCACTAAGTTACATCCCCAGCCCCAAAATATCCAACTCTTTTCAACTGGAGGTAGCCACTGAGGGATGAGTGGAGAATAACTTTCATGATAAATCCAAATATAATTAGTGATTTTTAAAAACCCGGTGGCAGAGGATGGTCTCCAAATTTCTCTTCAATTTCTAAAAAACTTCGATACCGTCTTTGAAATCAATTTCACACACAGTCAAAGGCTCCTGTTCTCCCTCTTCGCACTGTCCCTGCCCATTTGCTCTTTTTCCAGGGTCTATAGCATATATAGCAAGAAGACACTGTTGACAGTTAATGCTTTTACCACATCGTGTAGTTTAGGCTCAGCAGTTTCCTCAAGGGAAAGAGTATGGGAACAGGTACAATGTTCCAAACCAGTGCACATTCTTTTCCTCTTTAAGAATAGAAGTTTTCTCATAAATGGATTTTTTTAAGAGGAACCTTGTGTCAGCCAGGCCTGGTGGTGCATGCCTGCAATCCCAGCACTCTGGCAGGCTGAGGAAGGAGGGACACAAGTTCCATCCCAGGCTGGGCAGCTTCGTGAGATCCTGTATTGAAATAAAAAATTTAAAAAAGGCCAGACAGTGTAGCTCAGCTCAATCACCAGTACAGAAAAGGAAAAAAAAAAAAAAAAGTAACCTTGTGTCTTTAGTTTTGTTAGCAGTATATACTAAAATAGGAAATGCTATGTGTTAGAAAATTTGAACTCCCCAAAGCAGGATCCCTGAACTCATTGTGTGGCAATTAACATTACAGTGCTTTTTATACAGAATTTAGTGTTTTGTAAACTGTTTGCCACTAATACTTACAGTTTCTAAAAGCCAAGGAAGTCCCAGGCAGTTTCCAAACTTAAATATGTGTTTGGAAATTTTTTCATGAGTCACAAGTTTGGAATTCAAAATTAACTTTTTCATAGAAATAAGTTGTAGAGGATAGTTATATTTCCAGGACAGTTTGCTTAAACAGTATAATGAGGTATGTAGGGACATACACTTTAAACCAGAGGCCTGGAATCAAATCCCTTCTCTTCCACTCACAGAGTGTGTAACTGTTCTCCAACTTGTCTGTCTTCCCCTCTGGGCTGTAAATTCTTACAGTTCTTATAGGCCAAGGGAGTTCCCAGCAGTTCCTAAGTGTCTTATTTGACCTTGAACACCAGTGTAATCATAAACCTGATTATGAAAAGCGAGTGTTCAATAAATGGTGACAAGTAATAAGAGTGCAGATATTCAATACATACTTGTGAAACGAAGAGACCGAAAAGGGAGGAGAAGGAGAAAAAGCCTGCTCTGGTCTCCCGCTGTGGCTGTGCTGCCAACTCGAGGTGAAATCTGAGAAAAGCGAAACTTCTTTAGGTCTCTTCCCTACTCACTTGCTCCACTGCTTTCTACCTTATCATACTAATCTGCCTTGGCACCTGTGAGCTCAGCGATATCATATTGTTTTAATTCTTCTGCAATGTTATCTCTCAGGTCTGCTGTGCCCCAAAGTACTCTGTGCTTCACAATTACCTTTTCACGTCCTGTCAGTCAAAATTGCTATTCCCTCAGGGCAGCCAATCCAGCTCGCTGTTAAAGGGAAAATATTTCATACAAATGACACTCATGTGTGTGTGTGCATACCCGAGTCTTAATGCTCCAAGGGATTTACATTGCAAAAATTGCAATAACTCTTCATTTAGTGGAATTAGAAGCTGTATCTGAAAATGAGGTGAAAGAAAGATTTTTTTTTTTTTTTTTGAAGAACAGGAGTAGCTGCAAAGTATGAAGTCAGACATGCAGTAACGTCCCTGTAGGGTTTCTGACTTTGGTTTCTCCAGATAGTTAAGTTTTCAGTTCTTAACTGATGTAAATCTCCTCTCACTTCCTACCTGATCAATATCTGCCAATAGTACCACCACAAAAGCCTCCTAATTCAGGGAGAGAATGGAGTGGGCTGAAGGCCAGGCTAGGGTTTTAGAGTCTGTCTTGAGCAGAGACAGAAATTTATTATTAGGATACAGTTCTCCAGGTGTGCCTCACATTTCTATACATTTTGCAAACAGAGGAATGGCTGCCTGTGTTCTGGAACCTCTTTTCAAAGATATTTGTATGATGACCAGCCTTAGATGATAGAGTGTGTCCTTTTCTGGCACAAAGAGCAAATGTGTTTATTGCCCAGTACAATAAAGATAATGCTCTCCCTGGGGCCAAAACCAGGCAAGCTTCCCGGTTACCTATGCTCACAGTTCCTCTCTTCCAATGCAACCCACTGCATTGCAGATGGCATCTGGCCCTCTTCACGTCACTCTGTGGGAATCAGCATTCAGGGAATTGGCACGAATGCTGACATTCTGGCTACTGTTGTTGCTACAAGTAATAAACTGTCCTTTATCTCTAGTCTGGGAGTTTTGTGCCTTGTGCCAGCATCCATGAAACTGTGGCTCACCAACTCATTAGCTTACAGGTAGGGTAAAATCCCAGGTCCTTCATAGTTCTTGATAATTATTAAATTTTACAGAAGAAAAAATTCACAACTCTCCCAGAGCAGAAATATCTGAGAGTAAAGTTGTTCTTAAAGGGATTGTAATAACTCTCCCATGGGACCAAGTGGATTATTAATGAATTTTTCTATGCACAAGTACTCTTTTACATACCTGCTCAGACATTTTAAAATGTGAAATAAATATTAAAAGGAATAACTTCTCTTTCCCTAGGAAGAAATAGACTGGATGAATGCCTACAGTTTCTTTTTTAACTTTTAATTTTTTATCTATAATCTAAAGAATGCTGACTCCAGGACTGCTACTCAAGGCTTCAAAGTCTATTGTATTTGGAGCTCTGAGGAAAAGTGGAGTGAACGCTTTAGCATTCATTTCTTGACCCTTCTCTATGTGAACATACAGAAATCAAATCTGCTCAGCCTTTATCTTTGGCAAAGTTAAGAACAGCTCTACTTCATCTTAATCTCTATGATCCCAGTCGACCTTCTTCCACAAACTATTTTAAGATCTGTTCCTCAAAGTTATAGTTGTCCTTCCTTGAGAGAAGAAAGGTTTACCGTTACGGTTTGAATAAAAAATGTCCCCCAAAAGGCTCACGTGTTCAGAGATGTGGACTTTGGAAGGTGATTAGATCATAGAGGCACAGTGGGTTAATCCAATGATGGGTTGGTTCATGGTTGAATGGGATGTTAGGAGGTGGACTTGGTTGGAGGAAGTCAGTCACCGGAAGGGTAATCTGAATGGATATATGTTGTCCCTGGCCTCTTCCCTCTCCCGCCCGCCTCCTCCCCGGGCTGCCATGAGGTGAGCAGCTTCCCTCCACCACACCATTCTGCCAGTGATGTTCTGCCTCACCAGAGCCTCAGAACCCATGGAGTCAAGTTTCTGTGGGACTGAAATTTCTGAAACTGTTAAGTCAAAACAAATCTCTCCTCCTTTGTTACTCTCAGGTGTTTTGTCACAACTACAGAAAGCTGACTAACATCCTTACTGATAACTTATAAATGGGAAACTGGCCGAGACAGGACATATAAGTCACTTTTCAGAAAGGGAGGTAGGGAAAATAGATTAGCTCAATCTTTCCAGGCAGGCCACTTTTACCATCATTGAAATGAGCTAAATAGTTTCTTATTTTATTAATCCTACTCAGGCAAAATCCTTAGGACTTATTTAAAATGCTGATTGAAACTTTAAGTGTAACTCTTTATTTCTTCCAGCACACATTGCCTTTTTGTGTCAAATTCATTATGTGTTATCTCTACAGGTTCCAAACAGTCTCATTCCAAGGTCTGAATTGTTTAATCACAGAATTAGGATGTGGTTGTTAGTCTCCATATTACTATGTTACCACTTTATTTTCATTTGTTGTATTTAATAGCACAAGTATCTACTCACCACTCACAGATCCAGTGACATCTGACTTCCTGACACCCCAAGTCTAATCAGATATGATTTTAGAGAAGGGAAAGTGGGGTTCACTCTAGGTATATAAAGGACAGTATTTTGTTGTTGCTGTGTTCTTTCTACTCCTCAGTAGTTATCTCTAATCTTTAAACATAACTCTTTTATCCTGTAATGATTTTTTTTTTTTTTTTTTTTTTTAACCAGGGATCAAACTCAGAACCTTGCAGTTTCGAGGCAGGAGCTGTGCCACTGAGCTAAATCCCCAGCCCTGTGACTCTTATCTATAGGCAAAAGTGTTAAGGAAAAAAGAGTAATCAGACGGGACACCAAAAATGTTCTCTGATTCTTCCTACACTTGATCTTAGCCAAAAGGCCGAGAAGCGATCTCTCTGATTCTTCCTGCATTTACTTAAAATAAATTACCTTAAAAACGTATGACATACACAGAATGTACAATGTTTCCCTTTCATGCTAATTTTGATTAAAAATTAAAATTACATGTTATTCACACAGCAACATAGAAATATGTTGCTATTGTTAATACTTTAGATATGACATTATAATCATTATGTTCTTTAAGGATTTCAGGGATAAAAAGAAAGGGAAGAGATTACACTGTCCAGAAAACTACAAGAGGTTAAAACATATTTTAAAGGACATCTGGTCTCATCTGGTCTTATTGTAAGTCACCTTACAATATTTGAGAGTTCCTCTGCACTGTCCCAGCTAAATGTTCATATGTACATATTAATATCTTCATTATGTACACAGTTTTCACCTAAAAATGTGATTCATTTGCTGCTATAGACTTCTTTTAAAATGCATTGAATTCTTAGAAGATGTTTAGATACTGGGGAAAATTTTTCATAGTGTAGCTTACAGCTTAATGAGTCAAGTCTATTAGTAAGTGCCCGTATAAAGTAGGTGATTATATTTCTACATGATGAGATTAGTGCTCTCAGGGGATGCTAAATGATGTCTGTGGGGATGTTCATCAGCTCCTACATCTAAAAGGACTGAAAAAGTCCAGCTGGATGTGTAAAGATCAAATTCAGTAAACAACTGAGTCCTAATTGAAAATTTGTACTTTTATAATTGAAGCCTAGGATATAGGCCAGTTAGAATTCCCATTATAATTATAAGTTGAAGATGAAGTCAGAAGCAATTAATAATGACCTATGTTATTGTGAACCCAAAAGGAGACAGGTTGTGTATACTTTTGCATGGAATAGATTTGACCTTCACTACCAAACACAAGAATGGTCTAAAATTATAATTGGAAAGTGGAAGCTTTGAATCTTGGATTAAATGTGATCTATCCTGGAAAAAAAAGCTTTGTCCAGTGGACTTTGTTGGAATTTGTAAAGGTAATGCTTTTTCAGAGCCCAGGAGCAGTAATAAAAGAATGTGGTATCTGTATCAAACAAGCAAGTCTGGCACACCAAAGAATTTAAAAGTCTTGGCTCCTGAACAACAAGAAGAATCATTTCTTTAGGATGTTTTGTTTGTCTTATGAGGACTTTTTTTCCCCCACTCAACTGTTCATCTAGCAGCTTTCAATTCTGAAATCCCAGAGGAAAGAGTGGCTTTGCACACATAGCAAGGAGGTGACAGGCTCCCAAACCATAAATGGCTCCAATTTTCATGTAAAATCAGCTTAGTGAATCACAGGTGGATTTTTACCAAAAATTCATTAAAGGGCTTCTGCCACCAATAATACCTTATTTAAAAATAATCAGCTCATTTTTGGCTAGAAATATTATGCATACTATAGCCAAATATATTACAATATCAGCAAAGACAGCTCTGGAGATAATGCATGAAAGCTCAGTATCGAGAAATGAATTGATTTTTGGAGAGATAATAAGAGCTCATCATGAGCGTCAAGACTGCATGAAGGATTTATGTAATAGGACTGTTAAGAAGAAAAACTGGAATAGGTTATTTAGAATAACTTTTTGGGAGAACATATAAAAAGATTTTATTCATGACTTTAGAGTTGCTTTCAGAACTCAGTTTTAGATAAATGCAAACTATAAAGTTGAATTAAAAGCAAGGGAAAAATACCAGTACCTAAAGGAATTAAAAATCCCAGTACAGGAATGTGGCTATGAATGAAATAATCTTAAATATAGAAAATATAAGTCTGGCCTATCATTTGAGACAGACCCTGATCAGAGTCTATATACTTTTATCTCCCAAAATCTCAAATCATCCATATCATCACCACCATTAGAGCTGCAGCTACACTTTCCCAGTATGTCTTATGGTTTAATGAATGATACACTGGAAATCTAAAGTTAGTCCAAACACATAAAGGAGTGTACCATCCCATTAAAAACCTTCCAGTTTCCTCTAGACTGGATCTTTTACTTACTGTATAAGGAACAGAAACAATTAGTCTATGAACAGGCTCCTTTAAATGGCACACTCTGAAATATTTTTGAGATTTTTCATCATTTGTGTTGGTAATAGAATTATTGAAAAGCTGATACTGACATGTGATGGATAATATCCGTCTCATACTTTTTAAATAAGTATATAATCATTATCTTGACTTTCAGAGTTTTTTAAAACTCTGTATAAATTTCTGCACATGATACAAGATTGAAATTGATCACTGATCATGTGTTGAACATTTACACAATTTATCTAGAATGCACTTGCCTTCAAACTTTCCTGAATTACAAAAAAACCTTCTTATTTTTATTTTGAGTACTACTGAGGCATGGCAGGCTATAGAGAAAATAAATGCTAAGCTTCTTGTTTTCTCCATTGTTAAGTGATTTAAGGCTTTGATTTTCTATAACCATTTTATATTCTAAGAAAACAGATTAGTCAGTTCATTAAGGCAGGCATTTCTTTCCTGCAAAATCTCCATATCTTATTTCTTAATCACATTTCAGAACTCATGAGATCAGCAATTTTTCCTTGTGAAAATGTACAATATGCAATCCACGATTGCATAAATTTATTCAATACCATTCTTTGTCTTTTGTTAATCACACATCTTTTATCAGAGGTCAATTACTTATTACTTGCTATGTATTCTGATACACTATGAATATGTATATCCAGAGTAGAATACTTTATAATACAAGAAATTTGAATTTTAATAAGGATCATGGTGTTCTCATGCAATGGAATACTGAAGTGGCATAAAAGCCATGTCATAGAATTTTTATCAATGTAGGGAAAAGTGCATGATATCCATTGAGTAAAAATTGTGGTCACTGAACTTTATATATTGCTTATGCATTTTCCATTTACAACTAAGCATAGCAAAAAAAAAAAAAAAACCACACAGAAACATAAGCTTATGAGTATTTCTGGTGGCAGGAAGGGGGAGAAGGTGTGTGGGATTTTGATGACTTGCAATTTTCTTTTAGCTTTTTTTTTTTGAGATTCTCAAAATTTCCATATCAATCATGTTCAGACATACTCAGCCACCTCATGTTTGACAAAGGAGCCAACCACCCTCACTGGAGGAAAGATAGCCTATTTAATAAATGCTGTTGGAAAAACTGGATTTCAACCTGTCAGAGATTAAAACTAGACCCATATCTATCACCATGCACTAAACTGAGATCTAAGTGGATTAAAGAGCTAAATATTAAGACAGAAACACTAAACTTGCTGGAAGATAAGTTAGGTAGAACTCTTGAAGACATTGGCATAGGAAAAGACTTTATGAACAAAACCTCAGTAGCATGGGAACTTACAGAAAGAATCAACAACTGGGATCTCATCTTATTGAAAAGCTTTTGCACTGCAAGAGAAACCACCAACAGAGCTAACAGACAACCTACAACATGGGAAAAAAATTTTAGCAGCTGTAACTCAGACAAAGGGCTACTATCTAGAATATATAAAGAACCGAAAAAAGTCAGACCCCCCAAATTCAAAGACCAATTCAAAAATGGGCATCTGAAATGAACAGACATTTCTCAGGCAAAGAAGTAAAAGCAGCAAATAAACATATGAAAAAATGTTCAACATCACTGGTCATTCGAGAGATGCAGAAGAAGAATACTTTTTTAAAAACCCAGTTGCATGAATTAAAATCAACTGTTGTTTAATTTCATTATCCAAATCAACTAATATTTATTGAACATATCCTAGTGCAAGATCTTGTCGGAAGATATTTTTAAAAGATCATTTTCCTGTTGTACATCATATTACAATGATATGTGCATATCCATTTCAATTCAGAATAGCTAAAGCTTGGAAGCTGCCTATATGTTCTTCAACAGACTAATGGATAAAGAAAATATGGATTTTACACACAATGAGGTTGTACTCTGCCATAAAGAAAAACTTGAGTCATTTTTAGGGAAATGGATACATCTTGAGACCATATTGTTAAATGAAATAAATCAGACATACAAGCTTAAAATATCATATAGTTTCTCTTACGTGAGAAACCCAAAGTGTAAATAAAGAGCAAAATTAAAGATAGAAGATAGGAAGTAGGGAGGGAGATCATGAAAAAAGGGGAAAGGAATCAAGAGATGAAGGGAGAAAAAGGAAGGGAAGGGAAAGTGGATGAAAAGGGAATTAAGATGTGCTGCATACATACATACACCAACTCCACATAAGGAAGGTAGACAGCATATATTGCAAGTATGTCTAAAAAATAAAAAGTAAAAAAGGAATATATCTTTGAACAATAAAAACGATTTTTCCTGTCATAAAAGAGCTTCCAAGTATATTTTGGAAGAATTGAAAGTAAAATATAAAATGCTAATGGATTAATAAGATTTCAGTCACAAGACAAGCAGGAATGAAAGGGTGTCAGCACCATGTGATTAAATGATGGACAGCTATTGCTAGGGGATCACTTTTGATTTGATACAATATGAACTTAACTGACCCATCCTGTTTTCTTTCCTACTTGTACTAAAATCTAGTTGTGATTCACTGATGACCTCATCATTTGTGAATAATCCAATTCTTGAGTTTGATTTCGGTGGCATTTTAGTAAAACACCATTTTTGGAACCTCCTAACTCCTTGATTGCAAGCCACTTTAGTAGCATTTAAGCACTTTCCAGTTCATATTTATTTTAATCCCTTCCCTTTGTCTGAGATTTTAATTTAGATATAGAATGCAAAACTTCCTTCTTTCTTTAATTCCTGGTATGGGCTAGAAGATGGGGGAGGAAAGTAAAGACATCTTTTTTGTTTGTTTGTTTTTTGGTACTGGGGATTGAACTCGGGACCTTGCGCTTGCGAGGCAGGCGCCGGCACCACTGAGGTAAATCCCCGCCCCATAAAGACATCTTTTTACTCTGGACTATTGACATGTTTTTTTCAGCTGTAGAAGAGAGGGTACAGTAAGGTACTCATTTAGTCAATGGATATTTCTTGAGAGCTATATATTTATGTTTATATATTTTCCGAGAGTTACATATTCTTCATGCCAATCAGTGAAGTGGTGAAATAAGGAGTTGACTAGGGTACCTAAATTTCAAATAAGGGTCCTAAGTTTGGTTGTCTCCTCACCCCTTCTCAATATCTAACCATGTTTATAGATTCTTCCTATTCGAAAGACTAGGAATGAATTATTGTCATTCAATGAAGGTAACTACTGTAAAGCCACCTTACTCAGCACCAATAAGAAAAATAGTATTTTAAAAACTTATAATAACAGAAAGTGATGGGTCAGTTTTCCCTGGAAGTTATCCGTGAAAAATTAACACAAATATGCAGAATCATATTCTTCTGTTACAGCCTATAGCTTTTCACAGTTTTCCTTCCAAAGTAATTTTCTTCTTTTTTTCTTTTTCCCCCAAAGTAATTTTCAAAATCCTGTAGGAGAATATTTTCCCTCAAAGGGGACTTAAGTACAAGATAAATTTAAAAAGTGGTACAATAAAAGTGATAACAGGGTCTTAATGACATTTCTTCATGCTTGATAAGTGAGAATGATGTAGGGATGAATATTTCCCCATAGCACTTGTGAATGAGATAAATATAATTCACAAGTGCTCTGCAGAAATACTAACTTTTAATGAAAATTTCAATTTTTCTTCCTTATTAATGACTCCTTCTCTCCTTCCTTTCTTGCTTCCTTCCCTCTTTCTTTTTTCTTTCTTCCAATTATAACATGTTTAGAATTAGATTTCTACAAAGACTGTTGAAGAGGAAGTGTATCTTTTCTCATTTATTTAAAAATTAAAACATTTATAAATCATGTTCTCTGGGGACAAAACAAATACAGTCACTCAAAGGAAAACAACAGTAGCTTCCTAACTGAGACAGAACACTTCAATAGTTCTTTTAAAAATTAAAACTTATTTACTTGAGGCTGAGCATGATGGCACATGCCTGTAATCCTAGCACTCCCAAGGCTGAGACAGGAGGATCACTGTAAATTTGAGGTCAGTCTGGGCTACACGGTACGTTTAACGCCAACCTGAACGGCATAGTGAGACCTTTTCTCAAAAAAGAATTATTTATTTGAAATAGAAATAAGTATATCCTCACCAATAAGTATTTTATTTAAATAATATATTTTGTGTAAAATATTTCAGATGACAAGTTTCCATAATATTGGAAAGTGATTTCTCTGAAATAAAAATCTTTACTAAAGGATGACTTTATAGTATCACAATCTGTTAACACAAAAAAATCTGTTTAAATGTATATTGTCATTTACATAAAATAATATTTATATACACAATGTAGAAGATCTGCTAGTCAATTTAGTGACGCACTAAAGATAAACACTGCTAAATAATTTAATTTCTCATCTTCCCTCCCCAAGAGTTACTGGACAACATTACTCATGTTAAACCCAGCAAGCATTGAAGTAAATTTAAGCTTTTGTCAATGAAATGTCAGCTGTGCTTCCTTGGTGTATTTTTTATCTGAAACATTTAAAGTCTTGAATAACTTCAAGATAAGAAAGAAGACACTCCAGGATTTGCCATGGTTTTGCTGGCTCTCATCAGATGTGCCCCTCAAGTGCTTCCTGGCCCCTGTCTCTTCACTCAAACTCCTACCGGCCCCTTCCTTGTCCGCTCAGCATCTCCAGTGCACGTTATTGCCAGTGTCCTGACTGTTATCCTGTTTCAGTCTTCTTCTCCTCCCCGGCTCCCACTTCACTGTGTTTTCTGCTGCCAGAATCATCTTTCACATCCAGACACATCACTCTCTTATAACCCTTTATGAATTCCTGTTGCCCCCTGGCTACAGTCCAAATCATTTTCCTTTTTCTTTCATTTTTAATATTTTGATCCCAGCAAAGATGTGATTCAGCATACACAATAAGCAATACAAAAATATATAAACAATCTCTCTTCTCAAGGAGGTAACAGCTTTATTAAGAAAATATGCATATATTTAAAAAGAAAAACAATCTTCATGGCATTTGAAGTGATTCTACATTTACCATCTCATTTGAACTTTTGTGTGCTTCTGTATACCCAATATTTGGAAAACTTAAACCCAGCATCCAGGTGTGGGGCTGCATGGCTCTAATTACAACCCCCAAGGGAGACAAAGGCAGGAGGATTACAAGTTTGAGTCCCACCTGGTCAATTTAGTGAAACCCTGTCTCAAAAATTTAAAAAAATAAATAAAAAGGACTGAGGATGTAGCTCAGTGGTAGAGTGCCTCCGGGTTTGATCTCTAGTACCAATAAATTTAAAAAGACCCAAAGATGCAATATTTTATACAAAAAAGTGGATATATGCAATGTATATATGTTATGTACATCACAAAAAATGAACCTTCTTGACAGAGTAACCTGTTTTCCTCATAGAGAGCCACTTATGTTAGGATTTTCCAAAGGTTCTCTCTCTCTCTTTCTCTCTCTTTCCCACACAAGGAGAGAGAGAGAGAGAGAGAGAGAGAGAGAGAGAGAGAGGGAGAGAGAGAGAGATTCACTCATGAATTATGGAGGCTGAGAATCCTCCTGGGAACTATGAAACCTGGTGAAATAATTTAGCCCAAGTTTAAAGACCCGAGAATCAGAGGAGCTGATGATAGAAGTCCCAGTCTGAAGGTTAGAGGAAATGAGATAAAATATTGCAGTTCAAGGTGGTAGGCAAGAAGGGATGAATCCTTCTTCCTCTACCTTTGCTCTCTATTCAGGCTCTCAGGGATTGGGTGATGCCCATATACACTGGGGAGGGAAATTTATTTTGTTGAGTCCACCAACTGAAGTGCTCATTTCACTCAGGAACACCCTCATAGACACAACCAAGAAGAATGTTCCATCTGGGGACCCTGTGACAAGTCAAGTGGACATACAAAGGTAAGCATCAGAGTAGTCAAGTTAAGTGCGCGACTGTTCCAACACCACTGAAGGCATATGGGGTGCTCCCCCTCACATCAACTCAAAGTTTTCTCCTTCCTCTCCAAAGTAATCCCTGTTCATTTGTCATTTCCTTGCTGCTTGAAGATTTAACAGCATATGTGTTATGGCCTGTATCTACCTATCTCCTGAAAGGCTCATGTGGCCATAGGTGGGAAGTTTCAAAAGTGGCCAGTTTGGGGTGTGGAAACGTGGAGTAAGGGTGTGCTGCTGGGATTAAGGGTGTGGATGATGGAAGCCCTGCCTAGAGTATGATTGGCACCAATCAATAGGCTTACAGCCTGTACGGAATATAAAGGGAAAAAGGGAAGGTAGACTTCCCACTCCTACTTGTCTGCTGCTGCCGCCTCCTGCCTACTCTGCTATGTCTCTCTGCCATGCCACTGTGCCTTGGAGCCAGCTGACTATGGATTGAAACCTCCATAAACTGAGCTAAATAAACCTTTCCTCCTTTAACACTGGGTGTTGGGTATTTTGTCTCAACAACAAGAAAAGTAACTAAGAATCTGTATATTGCCTTAAATTACATATTTAATTTTACCTATTCTTAAGCTATATAAAAATGCTGTCATCTTCTGCAACTTACTTTTTAAAAATTCACTATTATCCTTCTAAAATTCATCCATATGTTTATATACAGCGGTAGGACATTTATCTTCATTGCTGTATAATATTTAGTTCGGTGAATATACTACTTTTATTTTATATATTCTTACTTATAGAATCTGGCTTGAAAAGTCTATAGGTCCCTAATTACTATTAAAGTAATATTTAGTTTATATTTATAACATTTAAAGAAATCTCAGAAAGGCTATAGTCCTTTTATTTATAAAGATAATAAAAGCAAAACATAACTTATGATCATAATTTGTAAATGAGACATGGTAAAAACATATTTTTCATCCTTCTGGGTGAAGGATTTGCATCCTAATTATAGCACAGAATCTTGGAAGGAACTAGAAAGAACCTTGGAAGCAACCAGGGCAAAACCCTCACTTGATAGGTGAGGAAAACCAGGCCCCAGAGAGACAGAACTTTTGGTCTTCTGTGTTGTACTGCAAGAAGAGTCTGCACCAGGGCCCAGCAGTCCTGGATTTGAATGTCAGCTCTGCCATTCTCCGTTCTTTTTTTAACATGGGATAAAAAAAGGTATGCCAGGCCAGGGATTTAGCTCAGTGGTTCTGGCGTCTGCCTTGCAAGCACAAGGTCTTGATTTCGATCCCCAGTACCAAAAAAAGAGAAAATGTATGCCATGGGCCTGTATTCAGTGAGATTATTAAAGTACATAAAGTAGAAGTGTCTGCCCTTCCTTGATGCCTAACTGCAAGAAAGAAGCAATAAGTGTTTTTTCTCTTCTCATTCCACCTTGTCAAAGGGTACAGATCAGTGCATAAAAAAAAGAGGGTAAGAATCCAGAGCATTCACCTTGCAGGCCTGTTAGATTCTCACGAATTCCTTTCTGCCGAGCCCCGATGCCTGTCACCCTCTTCATGGATGTCGTTTCCAGAGTCTGACACACAGATGTCCCTTCTTCGCTATGTGTGCCTATGGTGTTCTGGCTGATGATGGGTCATGGCAGTCTCCTTGCATGACTTTCCTTTACTCTCAGCATGAAGTCCACCTCCTTACACAACCTCACATGTCACTGTTGAGCTCTCTACCATCCCACCGCGCCTCTCCTTCCACGCTCCGGTCCAATCATACTTTTTCCTGTCAGGTGCCCTGTTACTCTGTGTACTGTGCAGCCCTCACAGAGCAATTCACACCCATACCTTCAGCTCACTCCAACTCACACATCATCCTTTCTGGGTAGCCTTTCTCCACCTCAGATGGGATGCTCCTCATCAGAGAATGCATCCTAACTCTGTATAGTCAATGGTTGTGGACTTGGGTGACTGCTCAGCTATAAAGTCCTTGACTCTTGAAGAGACTGCAAGTTTTTATCTTGGCATCCACAGCATCTGACATAATACTTCACACTATAATTACAGTTTTTAAAAAAGTTAAAGTATTAAATGAAATATGCCATACATTCCAAAAAATCTATAAATCACATACATACAGCTCAATGAAGTTTCACAAATGAAGCTTGTGCTGTAAATAGCATCTATCAAGGAACAGAACATTACCTCAGAATTTCTCTTCATGTCTCTTCCCCGTTATTATCCCTCTTATTTCTAATACGGTAGAGTGTTTCTGAATTTTATAAAAATGGAATCACACAGTGCACGTCCTCTTTTGTGTGTCTTCTTTTCCTCCACATTGTTTGTAAGATTCAAAAGCTTTTTCCAAAATATTAATAATACAATAAAATAATATTGCAGTATCTAAGATTTTAATCAATGCATGTGAGATGTTTTCCATATTACCAGTTTCAGAAAGAAGGCAGCTGTTATAAAGCATGAGTTAAGTTCCTCTCTAGTTGATAAGGTGACTGCCTGCTTAGCATGCTTTACTGTCACTGCTACAAAGGCAGTTTTGCCGAGGTGGCCACCCCTGCCCCACACAGCCCATGTGACTTGGGGTGGCACAATTACCTGGACAGAGGATGATGTGAAGCTTTTGTCTTGGGAAGGGGATGCAAACTGGGCATCAAAGGACAGATGTCATGGGATGGAGGGTTCCAACTGCAACATGGGGGAAGAGAAGGAAATCCCTCCAGAGCAAGCCATTCTGGCATCACCCACAGTACCGTGGGTTGTACAGACTTTGCTGGTGCATTACTGTAGACAGAGGAACCAAGTAACGTGATCAGGAGAGGTGCAGGATGAAGGCAGATGCAAATGCCAGTAAACACAGAAGCTGTCCTCGGAGGACAGGGACTGAGGTGCTGGCAACGTGCCAAGATGGCAAAAGTGCTCAAGTATTGGATATAAAGCATTGCCTGGGGATAAGTAGACTTGTGGTATTTCCTGAAAACTATAGTGTGGTAATGAGAGTGACTGGAGTAACAGGAAAGGACCCCTGGAGCAGGTTTCCCTCCCTCCCACCATTCCTCTTTCTCTTTCCTTCTTTCCTCTCCTCTCTTCTTTTTTTTTTTTCTTTCTTTCCTTTCTCTCTCTCTCTCTCTCTCTCTCTCTCTCTCTCTCTCTCTCTCTCTCTCTCTCTCTCTCTCTCTCTCTCCCTTCCTTCCTTTTCTTTCTTCTTTCTTTCTCTCATTTCCTTCTTAATGAGAAGAATAATTACACTGCCTATTAGGACCAAGAGAGCATACCAAGGCTCCTGGAGCTCCATTGAGGAAGGGCTCTCCAGTGGCAAGGATATGCTTCATTTATGTGAGGTAAAGCTCAGAGTTATTAAAGTTGAATTTACAGGGAAAATATTTCCTTCTGCCACCCACACTTGGGAAGTGACATTGGTCAGTTATACTTGCACAGAGATGCCAGGAAGACTTTGTGAATAAGACAGCATCTGATTTGACCTGAAAGGAAAAGATAGAATTTACACCTGAAATGATGGGGGTGGAGGTGTTTCCATGCAAAGGAACAAAAAGCACAGGGGCAGAAGGGACAGGAAGAGTAGAGTGGATCTAAAAAGCATGGGTAAGTACATCCATTCGAAGTCAGAGACAGAGGCTACGTCTAGCCCAAGGAGTACTGCAAAAGCCCCAGAAGACTCTTATCTTGTACAAGACAGAGGACAATTAAAGAATTTGAAACATTTCAGTGATAAGGTTGAAGTTGGCCTCAAGATGATTAAAATCAGGATGGACTAGGGTAGGAAAAGGCAGGAGGTGGGGAGACCAAATTAAAGCCAAAAGCAATAGAACTGAGGAAAGGAAGCAAGGGCCTCAATCAAGGTCCTCGTGACAGACTAACGAGGAAGCAGAGATTTTCTGGAATTGAGCTCGTGGGGAGTTGGCACCAAGGGGGTGTGAGTGCAGCATAATTAAGGGGAACCATGGCACTGGTACAAAATCTGCTCCCAGAGGTTGGGAATTTTTTCACATGTGTCATTTTCCACATAACCATCTTGCTAGTGAAATTATTGCCAATTTGCAGGCTATTTGGGGAATATATGTGTAGCAAATAAAGCAAACAAAACCTGAAATGTTCCATGTAAGAAGGATTTGCCTGAACAGACTCTTTTCTCTCAGGTTAACAATAGTGCTGCTTTTGGCTGAGGGAAATGTCATGACCAGGCGATGGTGACAGGAAGAGGTGTGTTTAGAACTCTGTCACCTTCACTGTCTCCCACGTGCTATCAGAACCAGCCAGGACTGAGTCAGAGCCAAGCAACTGAGGACCTGGTTTTGACAGTTTTTCAGAATTCAGTTGATTGACTAGAGTTCATTCATTTCCTAAGAAAGAAAACTGAGCTTAAAACTTGAGTCCAAAATTTAATTTTCTTTATTATTCAGGGAAGAGATTGTGAATGGTCCATAAGCAACACATGCCAAAAAAGCTTTCTTGAAAACCTTTTTACCTTTTACTTTTTAGAGTAGTGTTTTCAAAAGAATAACTTCAGTATCTTCTTTTCCTGAGGGAAGATAATAGACTCTTTACCACAGGGTCTAGAGTCATGCCTGTATTAGTTGCTCCCTAAATAACTGTAAGAAAATTATCAGGAAAAGCCTCTAACAGAAAGAAAAGGGCTAGGATGGGAGAAATTTTAGGCAGCAATATAATTCTAAAGCTACTGTGCTGGGAGAGCCCAGCTTATTCTCTGTTAATTGAAAAATAAATAGATCTTCAGAGTAAGAAATACAGAGAAAAGATGATCTACTCCTGACAGTTAGTTGTTTGGTTCACATTTTTACGATCCGACTAGAGGTTAGAAGTTTTGATTCTAAACAGATTTTAAATCCTTCATCTACTTCAGTAATGTTAGGTTCAAAGACATCACTGGAGATTTATGAAGGCGCCCCAATGTACATAAATTCTCCCTCAAGAAGAATCTAGGGCTCACAGTGATTTCTTAATTGTGACTTTGGCTATTTAACAGCCTGTTTATTTTCCCAACTTTACATTGCTTTGTGTAAACTAGAGGTCTGGTTTTCATGGTAGGTAGCAATTAGAATAATTTGTTAATCCTCAAAGGATAATCAGAGATGTCTGAGTTGTATTTTACTTCTTAATAAATCTTGCACAGCACCAGAAAAAGAAAAGGAACACTTAATGCAGAGCCACTGGTAATATGATTAAAATAAACATTAAGTAGTAAATAAGATAGTGTGCTCCATCATTTGTTTGTATGGGAATACTGGAAATTTTCCTGAAGGAAAGGGAAATAAAAGAATTCTATCTCTATTGCATAACAAAGGAGAAACATGATCTACTGCTATAAGAAGATGTTGGAAGCGCATGGATTTTGAAGCAAAAAGTGAAGGTAAGATTGTGCCTCTAGAAATGTCTCACTGTGACTTAAAGTGCCATAGCCTATAGCAAGTATGTTGGCAAAAGCAAAATAATAATAATAATAACAATAATAATAATAGCACATAACAATAATAAGCCTAAGTAGTTATCATGAATTTATATTTCAGGATGCAAATAAGGAAAAAAAAAAGACATAAATTAGTTACAATTTTCATTCACAATTATTGTACTCAGTTTTTGAGACAGGATCTCTTTATATTGCCCAAGATGGCCTTGAACTCCTGGGCTTCAGGAGTCTTCTCACCTCAGCCTCCAGAGTACTGGGATTATAGGTATATTCACCACACCCAGCTGACAATCATCTTTTTTTTTTTTTTTTGGTACTGGGGATCAAACTCAGGCTCTTGAGCCTGCAAAGTAAGCACGGTGCTACTGAGCTAAATCACCGACCTGACAATCATTTTTTAAATGCATCAAGATAGTAGAAAGATGTTCACCATGAAAATAGCAGTATCACTGTATCTTCAACCTGATCTTAAAATCAAAAACAAAAGCGCTTATCTATAGAAAATAATCATTTTCATTTTGTCCCTTTGTTACCATTCAGGAACTTAATAGTGAATTAGAAGTAACCTGAACCAGAAATTATTGTTTCTAAAACCAACTGAGGAGGCTCATGGACTCCATGGCTGCATCACCTTGTTATCATTGCATAAGGAACCATTGTAAAATTTAATGGTTTGTAACAACCACTCACTTAGCTCATGATACAGCAAATCAACTTGGCAGTCAAGGCTGATCTGACCTGGGTGCAAGTGTCTGCCTGCAGCCACTGGACATCTAGTTAGCTGTTTCCAGGGCTTGGCTGGCTGTCAGTGGGGACCTCTTGGCTCTCCTCCATGTGATTTCTCATCCATCAGCAGGCTTGCCAGAGCTGTGCTTATGGTGGAGGCAGGGATCCAAGAGAGAAATTAGAAGCACACAAGGGTTCCTGAGTCCAGGCTTAAAACTAGCACAGGTTCATATGTGCTGCTTTCTGTTGGCCAAACCAAGCAATAAAGCCAGCCCAGGCTCAAGACATGGGTTGTGGGCTTTACCCCTTGAGTGACTGGAAGAGGTGCAAAATCATGTTAAAAAGGCATGGGTACAGGGAGGCTGTTAACTGTAACTGTCATGTACTCAATTAAAAATTCATCTAACACTAAAACATTTATAAGTATTTATGTTTTTAAGTATTTTTTAAAATTTAATTTTATTGGTGCATTTTAGGTATACGATAAAATTGAAGGACCCTAGTTAGCAAGACAGACTCCATATTGCTGCTGAACAACCCACCTGCCTGCCCTTTAGATGAATTCAAAAGGAGGAAGCTTAGAAACCTCCACCCCTTAAAGAGTCTCTCAGAACCAACAATTAATCAACTATTGTTTTACAAATATTCTAAGGACAGGACTTTGCTAGTTCTATCCCATAGAGGGGCCTAGAAACTGCTGGCCTCAAAGGTGTATAAAATATGTTAATCTCCCCCAGTCGGGAGCTCGAGTCAGATGCTCGGCTTGGGTCCCAGCTAGTAATAAACTCCTGTGTGGATTTGATATCGGTCTCTGGTTGGTTCTTTCTCACTGGCTGCAACAATAATGACATTCATCATTGGAAATTTGAACCTTTACATAATCTCTCTTGGTGCTTATTTTTCCCCCTTTCCCTGCCCTCCCTCCAACCCCTCCATCCCTCCCTATTTACAGAGATTTTGCTTCCATTTTTTCATTTTCTTGTATTAATTCCATTCCCTTCTTTCCTTTCCCCTACCTCTCCCACTTCCCCTTTCCCTTTGCCCCTTTTCTTCCTATTTCACATTATCTATTATACTCCTTAGTCCTTATTTACATGTTCAGTTTCTCACACTAGAGAAACTATTCGGTATTTACATGTGTGTTCTATTTATTTCACTTGAGTATCGCCTCAATGTGCGTCCATTTAGCTATAAATATCTCTAATTTATTTTTTTTTCTATTTTGTTGAGATATTTTATTCAGGAACAAATATTGTGATAGTGTGTGTGTGTGTGTGTGTGTGTGTGTGTGGCATGTATTGACAAGATTATGGGTTGGGGTTCTTTTTCTGAGCCATGTGATAGATAACCTTTATATATTTTCTAATATTGATCCTTTATTATGTTCCTAGAAAGAACCTCATCTGATTGTGTTTGTTATTCTTCTTACACATTGACTAATCTCTTTGCCAGTGTTAAAATTTTCTCTCTTTATGAATGGTTAGTAATTTACTATTTTGTGCTACATTTGTTAGATTTTGGTATTTGAGCTATAATTTTCCATCAGAGTAAAATTTCCAACATAATAGATTTTGTCTCTAAGAATATTATGTTGCAGATGATCAAAATCTGGCTGGGATTTTAAATTCTATGCCACAATCCCTTTATTATTTACTAGATGACCCACTTTTGGTCACCTAATTTTTTAACCTCTTCAAGATTCCAAACACATCTTTTTTTTAATTCTTTCATTGGTACATTTTAGGTGTATAGTACATTTACATTTATCATTGGGTGCTTGTACCAGAACATGATGCATCTTGATTCTTATTTTTTCCCCCATTACCTGGGCACCCTTTACCCCCTCTGCCCTTCCCTATTTACATAGATTTCATTTCCATTTCTCTTTCTTTCTCATAATTTTTCCTTTCCCTTCTTCCCTTTCCCCTTCCCCTCCCACCACCCCTCCACCTTTGGACCTTTTCCTATTTCAAATTATCAATTATTCATTTTAATCATTTTAATCCTTATTTACACTTTCAGTTTCTCACACTAGAGAAACTATTCGGTATTTACACAAGTGTGTCCTATTTATTTCACTTAAGAGTATGGCCTCAATATGCATCCATTCAGCAATAAATGTCTCTAGTTTCTCATTCTTTATGGCTGAGTAGTACTCCATTTTATAAAAAAAACACATCTTCTTTATCCAGTTTCCAGTTGATGGGCACTTGGGCTGTTTCCAAGCTTTAGCTATTACAAACTGTGCCGCTATAAACATGGGTGCACATATATCACTGTGGTATAATTCTTTTAATTCTTTGGGGAAGGTACCCAGCAGGGGAATAGCTGGGTCAAATGGGACCTCTAGTCCTAGTTCTTTGAGGTGTCTCCATACTGATCTCCACAGTGAAACACATCTTTAAAAACTTAATGTGATAGGCAGTCTCGGACAGGACCCCCTCCGATCTCCACTTACTGCTAATGTTTAAGTCCCTCTATAATCCCCTCACCTTGAGTGTGGGCAAGACCTGTGACTTGTTTCTAACTAATAGAATAGGGCAAAGTTCATGAGATATCACTTTCATTAGGTTACAGATGATAATGACTTCTGTCTTGACAACAGACTCCTTTCCTCAAGCTTGTACAAAGTAAGTTGCCATGGTGAAGAAGTCCACATGGCCCAGAAATGAGAGAGCTCTGAGCCAACAGCCATGCTTAGCCAACTGAGGCTCCCAGTCCAATGGCCCTTGAGGAACTGAAATTCCAGCAATGAACAGATATAACTGCAGTCCTGGCCAAACTGGAAGGAAGTGGAGGATGGAGCTAAGCCATACCTGATTGCTGACCAAAGAAACTGTGAGGCAATAAATGGGTATTGTTTTAGGCCATTAAGCTTGTGGTAATTTGTTAGCCAATGATAGATAAGTAATATTCAATAAATCCTAGATTCTCAGAATGAGAAAAACCTTAAAAAATAGTTCAACCTTAGATTTTAAGATGAATCTTCTCAAAGTGCCTGTCTAGCTTATGTTTAAAAATCTGAAATGATGAAAAACTCACTAATATAAAAGATCCCATTCCATGATGGGTAAATTACAATTTTTAGAAATAGTCATATTAAAAAGTTAAATATTTTATTCACAAGTAATTATTCTTACCTAGATATCATACCTGTTTTTTCTCCCACATAATACACTGAAATTATTTGAAGACAGTTATCCTAGTCATTCTGAATCTTCTATCCTTGTTTAGACTGTAATGAAACTTTGAATACTTTGAGGATGGACCCAGTGCCATCTGTTTTTTACCTCTTATGCCTATACCTATGAAAATCCCTGGAATAAAGGAAATGTTCATCAAATGTTGATCAAATGTTATCAATGTTAAATATTCCCAGTACTTCTAAAATTCGTTACTTGGTATGGTGTTTTGTTTTGTTTTCATAATGCTGAGGATCAAACCCAAGGATGAATGCTAGGCAACCACTCATGCATGCTAGGAAACCACTCTACCACTGAGCTACACTCACAGTACCTGGTATGATTTTATGCCCTCCCTCATCATCTATGTCCCCATTTTCTTGGTAAAGTGCGAGTAAATAACCTTAACATTTAAATTGTTATTTAAGTAGTAAAAAGGACTATGATACTGTCACTGAGGGTAATTAGTGATCCCAACATTAAAATTACTGTTCACTCATCTTGGGCTTACTGTCAAAGTCAACCATCTTGCTTTTGAAAATAAGCTATACTAAGTCCTGTCATTGCTGTATATACTATGCTTAACTTCCTTGTTCCATGTATTCTACTATACCAAGAAGTTGAAGTCTTTTTGGGTACAAATTTTATCAGCTACACCAGACTCCCTTACTCATAAGTGCACATTATCTCCAGATTTGATGACTTAGTTTTGTGACTTTATTTATACCTTGAATGCTAATATTAAGAAACACTCAAGACAAATCCATTTTCCTGGTTGATATCCATTTATGTATTAATATTCCCCAAGTAAACTATGTAAGCGATGTCCATAGCTTTTGGCACTATTATTTCCCCCCTTAAATTCCTCATTTACAAAGCAGCCAGAGTGATCTTTGTAGAACCTAAATCAAATTATACCATCTTTCTGTCACAACTTGTTAATGGCTTTGGATTTATTGGAGTGCATATTTCTTACCACTGTCTACTAGCCTCTACATATCAGGCCTGTGCACATTGAAGACTGTCCTTTCTCTGACTTCTGTGAAATCAGCTAACAGGTTGTTATGCTTGGTAATCTGTCCCCCTCACCCCGAAGCTTTTTAAGATTTCATTGTTTTTGATTTTCTGATGTTTTATTCTGATTTGTCTCGGGATAAATTTTTGGGGGGATTCATTGGGTTTCTTGACTCTATAGGTTTATGTCCTTCATTAGTTTTAGAAAATTCTCAACCTTTGTATTGTCACATAATGCCCCTCTGCTTTTTAGAATACCAATTCAATTTATGTTCAATTAGAATTTCTCATATTTTCCTTCAAATATTTTCATTTTTCTATGTATTTTTCAACTTTCTGTGTCCCCATATAATACTATGGATAATTTCTCCCAATGCATGTTCAGGTTTATTGATTCTTTCTTTAGCCTTTAGCTTAATTTTGTATCAAACTTACTCAGTAATTTTTTTCAAATTCAGTTACCATATTTTAATTTTAGATTCTTTTTTCAACTCTATTTAGCTTTTAGAAAATATTTTCCTATAAATGTCCTTAAGAACTCCTAGGCTTAAACCATCCTCCTGCCTCAGCCTCTCCACTTTCTAGGCCTACCTGGCTCAACATAGCTCTCTTGCTGCCTGTTTGGACGTCTTTGTAAATCTTCTTGTTTATTATTCCTCTTGGTCCATACTCAAGTCTATTCTCCTTATGTTCCTGGTTTTCTCTATGTATACAGGACATTGTATTTAAAAAATTATTTGTAGAGGGGCCAGGGATTTAGCTCAGTGGTTCTGCAGCGTGTCTCGCAGGCACAAGTCCTGAGTTTGATCCCTGGTGCCAAAAAAATAATTATTTCTGGAAGCAATTCTAGGCCCATTGACACCCAGAAAGATTTTTTGTTTGTTTCTTTTGGGCATCTTCAGAGATACTTCCACCTTAAAGCATGTTTAAGTCTACAGGAGGCAATTAAATCAGAGGCTTTAATTTTCACTTCTGGACATCTGTTTCCTGGCTGGCCTGAGTGTGTAACCTGAGCCTGCAGTTGTGCCTCAAAGCTTATTGAGAAGAGGGTCTTCTACTAGGTTCTCCACTGTGTGCCCTCTCCCTGTTCAACAAGGAACCAAAAAAATAGCACTGAATGTACCCAGAGAAGTGACAAATGTCTTCAGGGAGAAGTAGTTTCTATGCCTACTACCCTTTGTGTACCCATTTACTTCCAGAGTTCTCATTTTTCCTTCACCTTTGGCCTTTTAAAACACTATCTTATTATTATTTAGATGATTTAGGAAGATGTTTAAGTATTTTAATTGTTTTAAGCCCAACAACTGATTCAAATGCACAGGAGGTCACTTCAAATTCTCTGTTACTTTAGAGCTGAGTGATTTGGGAAAGTTATTTGACCTCCACATACCTCAGTTTCCTCATCTGTACAATGGGGATAATAACAGTACCTACAGATTATGTGTAAAGAATAGTGCTGGCCTGCAGTAAGTATACAATAAATGTCAACTATTAGTAATGTCATATCACCTTAATTATTTCCTTTAGGCCACTTACCATCTTCAAAAATTGTCTTATTTATTTTTATTATCATTTTCAGTTCTAGTAGAACGTAAGCTCCATATTTTCTTATTTCTCACTATAAATTAAACATCATTTTAATTGAATTAATGAACATATTCAAGTTTGTCACTATAAATACATCAGCTTTGATTCAATTTTAATAACTCATAAATTGAATATAGGCCAGTTTTTGTGAACAAAGCAACCCAGTCACCCAAAGCATATTCTTTTTAAAAGAGTAAATTAAAAAGTCATCTTAGGAGGCCAGGGATTTAGCTCAGTGGTGCTGCTGCCTGCCTTGCAAACACAAGGTCCTGAGTTTGAACCCTGGCACCAAGAAAATAATGTCATCTTAGGGCTGAGGATTTAGCTCAGTTGTGCTGCACCTGCCTGGCAAGCACAAGGTCCTGAGTTTGACTCCTAGTACTGAAAAAAAAAGTCATCTTAATACAAGAAAGGTGAAGGGATATTAGATCAGACTTTATAATTTAATTGCCAAAATTAACTGCATATAAGGTACATTATTTCTATGTTTTAACAGGCTCCCTTCAAATTTTAAAACAAGATAACTTAGTTTGAATATCTTTTAAAATTTACATATGTACTCATTTGCCAAATACCTCAATCTTTCATCATTTATTATAATTCTAGAGACTTTTCCCCCCCAGTGGAGCCATTACTCCATTTACCAGGGTTCAGGGTTTTTTGGCGTGTAATTTCTTCCAATACAATCTCTTGATGAAACTGCTGCATTATGCATTCTATTCAGTGTCAGTGAAAGGATTGAGCTGTAAACATGTCTAATTGTGAATGGCTCATTATAGACGGAGATACCTTTTGGTTTACCATTTGGTAGCTGAAAATTTCTATATCACCTGTCTTCTTGCAATTCAGAATCTCAGAAGAGTATGGGTCATATTAGACATGATAGCAGCTTTGTCTTAAGAACTGCTTCTCACTGAATCAGACATGAAAGACACCTCTAGGGGAGATCAGACAAGGATTTCCTCTTCAAAGAGAGCCCAGGAAGCTCCTTCCTCCAGGAAGATCACCTCAAGCTCTCTTTAATTGCTTTCCAATAGACAAATACTTTATTATCTTTAAATATGTTTTAGTGACTTCAGTAAATTAATCATAAATAAATCTTTTACAGTCACAGAACATATAGGCATTTGCAAAGAGGAATTTAAAGGTTAATACATATTTGTATAGTATATCCAGCTTTGTGTTCCTCCCCCAAATTTTATGCATACTCAATTTTTATAAATTAACTCATAGTTAGTTCACTAAGGGGACTTTGTATTTTTAAAAAAACTCTGAAGAGAATTATTTTGAAAAGTATAGAGTGAAGAGGGAGAGTGAGAGATGAAGTTTTATAGGTACAAAGGTCTAAATTGTGCAGAAAATTATATGAAATAACAAGTTACTAATCTGACCAACATTCTTATAATTCAGAATCCCACTGGGGATATTCTGTGGGTTTTCCTTCATGCCATCAATATATGGCAATGTGTGTATTAGTTTATAAAAAGTCAATGGAATTCCATGATTGATAAACACAAATCTCAATTTTTATGGCCATGTAGTTTTAATGTCTTGACTAAAAAATGGAACTAGAAATGTAAGACTAGTGAGACTAGTCATATCAAAGTGAGAAGGTTTTCAAGAAGATATGGGAAAAGGAAGCAAAGATGGTGCTGGGGCTGGGGATGTAGCTCAGTGTTAGAATGCTTGCTTGGCTTGCCTGCATTTGATCCCAGCTCCACATACACAAAAAGATGATGCTGGACTTTTCTGATTTTTTTTTTTTTCTCATTAATGGGAATGCCGTCAGCTGGTTTGTAGGAAGGGAGTGATTTGATAAGATTTTATTTTGTTAAGGACTCTGAGGGCCATCTGGATAATGAGTTGGAAGGAAATTTGATTAGAGACACAGAATCCCACTATAGAGTTACTGCAGTAGTAAAGGCAAGAAAGATGTAAGAGTCTGATTTGGGGGAAGAGATGAGGAATTACTTGGGAAGTTGTTGATATGACATGGATTTCTGTGAGACTTACAGGTTTCTGAACTGCACTCATGATAAATTTTGGTGTCACTTATTAATATAGGGAATGCAAGATGAAAGGTAGCTTGCTGGCAAAGGAAGTGCTGGTGAAAGTGTAAAGGAAGTAAAGATGTTGAGTTTCAACTAAGACATCTAGAAGGAAAACCTATGAATATCCAGGTGCAGTTGTTCCACATAGGTACTGGATACATAGGCCTGGAACTCAGGAGAGAGAACAGAGCAGGAACAAGTTTGAATGTCTTGGGGCAATGTGGGTATGGGTCACAGCCCTGGGAATGGTTGAGATCACTAGGAAGATCTGTGAAGTGGAAAGAAAAGAGGAGTGAAAGCAGAACCATGGGAGAGTGAGAAGGAAAGAATGACTGGAAGGAAAGAAAGATATGAAGGAGAAAGTATGTTTTAAAAGGTCTAGGAGGGAAATGTGCCAAAAAAGAATGTTTCAGGAAAGAGAAATCATCAACAAGAGCTGACGATATAGGGAAGTCCAGTGTAATTAAGTTCTGAAAGGTTTTCACTGAATTTGACAAATACAAGGCCACGGTTGTTTTTGGCAGGGTGTTGGAGGAATGAATTAGAAGTGAGATTCAAACTCCCTTTTCTATTACCTCCTCCCACCCTCACCCCCTGCCAGGACTCCAGACATTCCCTGACTCACTTCATCTAGCTTTTGTGTTGTCTAGAAGGTTCCTTAGCACTAAAGTTCAGGGAAGAATTTTCATCTCAAAGCATAAAAAGAGCCAGGCATGTAGAGAAGGTGAAAGGGGGAAGCCATTGAAATAGTCATTTAAGTAAAGCCAAATTTCAATCTCTGGAGAAGCCAAGCTCCAAAAGTCCAAGCTGGAGCTGCAGACCAAGGATGTCAGGTTGGGATGAGGTAGTAAGAGAGGCAGATTCCAATGTGGGGTGGGGTGGGGGATTTCTTAGAGATGTGATAGGGTCTCCCAGTTCTCCTTTATAGTCCGATGGGTGGAGCAGTAAAGTGAAGAAATGGTGATGGACAATGTAGTGTGTATTTGGGGCGGGGAGGCAAGTAGTACTGGTAATTGAATCCAGGGCCTTCAAACTGAGCTACATTCCAAGCTCTTGTTAAGATGTTTTTAAATGTTGAGATATGGTCTCACTAAGTCACTAGGTTGTCCAGTCTGGGCTGGAATTTGTGATCCTTTTGCCTCAGACTCCCAAAGTGCTGGGATTACAGGCCTGGCAATAAACTTTTGAGAAATTTACCTATGAAAAAAATTATTTTAGCCTAAGTGATGGCCTTACTTTCCTTTCTTGTTGCTGAGTCAAAATACGCAATACCCCAAATTAGAGGAGTAAAGGTATATTTTGGCTCACAGTTCTTAGAGGTTTCAGTCTGTAATCAGCTGGCTTCAAGGCAGGGTGCCATAGCAGAGGAGAAACAGTTCACGGCAGGCAGAAGACACCAAGGCAGCAAGCAGCAAGATACAAGCAACAAGCAGTTGCCCTTTTTCTGTTTCTTACATTGCATCCACCCTTAGAGCAGTTAACACTCACACCCAGGATTGGGCAGCCTTAATCATAGCATTGCACCATGAATCAGTCCCAGCATCTCCACAGAACACACCCTAGATCCATCCACCTCTGGAAAGCCCCACCTATGACTGCATGAGGCTGTGGGGGGATATCGAGATACAAGCCATAACAGTGATAATTAATGACAACTTTTTATGTATGTCTTACTTTTGTTTATATTTCTATGGGATGAGGCTAATGGTCCTCAAAGGCAAGGGAAATGGAGAGCTGTATGCATTCTATGGGAGAAAATAAGTTTTCTGAAATTGCTTCTTCATCTAAATACTCTTTTTGCATAATCTGATTAAAAATCTCCTCCCTTTTCATCTTCTGCACTGCTTGAAGTCATTTCTGTTATGTATATAAGCTAACGATTTGAGTTATAGTCATTTTTCAATTGATCTGTGTTTATATTTATATTTAAGTACATTTATATATTATAGCCATTATGCAAATATCACAAAATCCCAGATCTCAGTATTTCAAGTGTGTGAGTCCTAAACTCAAGGAACAAACCATCTTTATGCATGCCTTATTTTACAAAAATTGATTGCCATATTGATTTCAATTGCCCTGTCTTCCTGAGTTCAGCTATCTTGGGAAGACAAACAGTCCTCTCTTCCCAGGAGCTGATAACCACAACTTGTTTGATTCTGACTGGTTGAATCCACTGGGTCTGATTAATTCTGAGCCCACATACCCAAGGGTAGGTAAAGTTTATTGTTCTTTATTTTGCCAAATATTAAAGAGTTGACCAGCTGACAAATTTCCTTGAAAACCTATCTTTTCCTAAAAATGGGCTAACAATTTTTATTTTCTAGTAGTAGCAGTGGTATACATCTGTCAGATCTCTTTAAATTAAAAATGACTAGATTCCATAAAGCAGGAAATTTCTTGGTCCTCATAATCACAAGTCTGGGTGAGAGTTCAGGTTCACCTGGCCTGGAATGCCCAAACACTGTCATTAGGAAACTGTCTCTGTTCATATCTCAGCTCTGCTTTCTGAGCACCTTATTCCTTAGGCTCAGCCCAAGGCATGAGAAAATGTCATCCAGCAGCTCCAAACTTATAGCCTATCCATTTTTGAACTCCAGAAATAGTGAACACCTCTTTCCAATTGTTAGGGCAAATATCTTGGAATTAAATATTATTTAAGAGATGGATGAGAAGATGTAAGAAAGTATAACCACAGAGCCTAAGAGACTGGGCCATCATCACAGACCTGGGTTACTATGCATGCCTGCTTCTGAAAGTGGGGTGATTGGGGGTCACCCACGTGAGCAGGACCACTTACAAGTGTGCTGCCTCCTGGTATTATGCTTTGTTATGATTTGGCTCAAGGTCTTTGATAGATACCTTTGCCTAAAAGGGGAAAAATAGCATGAAAGGGGGAGGAGAGAGAAGAAGAAGGAGAAGGAGAAGAAGAAAGGAGATTAAAAATGAAACCAAGAAGACTGTAAGTAAACAAAGATCATTATACTGCTATAAGGTAAATCACATTTCACCATACAACTCAGTGTCCTTTGGTGATAAACTCCCTGAAAATGAGCTGTTGCCTTGCTTTGGCTCATCCTATTTCTTTCTTGTCATTTTCTGCTTCCCACATTCTGTCTTCCATCCCTCTGCTCTCTGACTGCCCACATCTACAATGACAGCTTCCTCTTTATACTGGTAGCTACTATCTTCCACCTTCTCTCAGTTGCTTTTGCTTCACCCTTGCACAGCAAAATTTTATTTCACATTCCTCCAAGAGTGAAGAAGGCACTTCATTAAGGCCCTGGCATACTTATTTCACATGCAGGAATCCAGACAATTTACATAACTTCCAGGGCCCCTTGGTCAAAATTTATTAAAAATTTCATGACAGCAGAGCATGAAAGTAAGAATGAGGCCCTTCCAAGGCTGCCCTAGACCAACACCTATGAACCTGACTGTGGGCAAAGCCCTCGGTCACCTCAGATATTCTTTCTGTCCTGTTGGAGGGTGCTGGTCCTGTCCTAATTCCAGTAGGTGGCTGAAGCCAATAGTGCATCCTCACTCCCTCTGGCAGTACCTGGCTTAGAACATATGCTACATTCTGCTCAGTGGGCCCGATTTTATCCTTAATGAAAAGGGACACACAAGAAGAAACAGCTTTTTTCTCCCTAGACATTGTCATCTATGCCTTGGTGCCTGGCATTGCTGCAGTCATCTTGTCAAATATAAGGACACTTGGCTGAAAACTTTAAAGTGTAAAAAGAGAAGGAATCCATCAGTTTTTTAATTAACTAGCCATGAATCCCCTATTACTTAGGCTTCTTGTGTATGTAAAATGACACTTTTTTCTTATTGTTTAAATAAATTGAATTGCATTTTCCTACCTATAGCCAACAGCCGATCAAATAATATATCTTAGCAGGCAAAATGACTTACATAAAAATAAATTCCTATGTAAAATTAAGAAGAGGAAGAAGGGAGTCAGTAAAGTGTGGAGCAGCCCAGGTGGACCAGGGTACTTTCCCCACCCAGGAGACCCATCTCAGACTGTTATCTTTCCTTCTCTTTCTTTTTTTTATTGGTACTGGGGATCGAACTCAGGTCCTTGTGCTTGCGAGGCAGGCTGTGGAACCACTGAGCTACATCCCTAGCCTCCTTCTCCCTCTTTTGAGATGTTAGTGCAGACCCATGAAAATTTTAGCAAAGTAACAAACACGTTAAGTTAATGCACACCCCGATCACAGAAACAGTTCTGATAACAGAGACTTTGGCTTACAAATAGGATTCCTAACGGTAATGTGTGAGTAAGAGCTACCAACCCAGAACTGGAAACAATGGGCCCTCAAATGTGCGTTTTTGGGGTTACCTTTGAAATGACCACTGTAAGTGACTTATGCCCAGCTTCAAGAACTTAGCAGCAAAGTAGAAATAAACTAAAAGGAAATCTTTCTTGAGATACTGCCAAATAAATATATTCTGAAGCCATTTGTTACAGTCAGGAGTGTGTCTATTGTAATAGGAAAACTAACTCAAGCTGACATAGACTTACATTATTAGGGACTCCAAGGGAGACTGGATTCTGGACCAGGTGGATCCAGGCTCAAAGTAATTTAGGCTGTTTTCTTCTCCATCACTTGGCTGTGCCCAGCGCTGAGAGAGACACAGTAGTCAGACTGGGCCAGTCTCATCATACACCCAGTGCTGGCACTAGGAGGCACGCTCCTACCCCAGCCACCTGGGCTGAGAGAGAAGCAGGGACAGTTTCTCAAGGAGAATGCAAATTTGTCCAGGAAATGGAGTAGGATTCTGGGAAGACAAAAATAATAATGACTACTACATTACAATTATTGTGCAATGAATTAGAGTTGAAATGTTAGCTTATTAATAGCAAGTGCTTCATAAAAAGGCAAATGTTACTCAGAAGTCAAAGAATTTCAATGCTAATTTATTTTAGAGTTAAGATTATTTCTTAATATAGTAAAGTTTGAAAATTGGGTTAAGATTTTAGTCCTTTGTCTCACCATTCAAAAACTTATTCTATTTCTAAATTGAAGCAGATTTATGAATTCACATGTCCAAGCCTCAAATGTAAATTGAAAAAGGAATAAAACTGAAGCTAGAGCTATTATGTATTTAACTCAGTCTAAAGGATGACAGATTTGAGATACAAAGCAAGATTCCAGAGTGAAACCATCTGTTATTCTCCATCAAAGTGGCAACCAAAAAGCCCAATGTAAAGTCACATCACTTTGACTGGGTTCATGCCAACATTTCTGACTACTTGTCACAAAGGACAATTTAATCAGGAAGTTGACGTCATATATTAGAAGGCAAGAGTGGGCTTCATTCTTTCTCTTAAATAGCTTATATTAAAAGCTTCTAGTGGAAAGATCCCAAGCATTTTGAGTTACAGGCAAAATTGCAAAGAAGTGTCCCTTTAAAACAGAAGGCCTACTCCAGATTCCTAACTTTTCATTTAATGTAAGTTCAGGGATTCACCTTTATAGAAACCAGCTCTTCAGGTCTGCATGAACACAAGATTGCCTCATTTTTAGTGGCACAGAGACAAAGACATTAATTTCTTATCCCAAAATAACAACACATTTTTTATTTCAAATAGAGGTAACTTAAAAACACTGGGATAATTTATGAATACTATGTAATTGTAAGACACTGTGTTATTCCTGAGGTGGAAGAAAAATTAGCTCTTTGAGAGGTGGTTTATCTGAGTCAAAATTATGGCTGGGCTTTGCAAGAAGTTTTCTTGTATCTCATGCAAATCCAGCTCCTTTTTAAGTTATCGCTCATGAGCTATGCAATGTGACAGTCAGTGCAGACAGCAAGGCCTAGGGTGGGAGTGAAGGTCTTGACCAAATGAAGACATCACTCAATAGCATCTTTGTACATCTTATTAAGCATAAAGCATCCATCATTACAATGTTCACTAATAACATTATTAAAAGAAAAAATGTATCTGGAAAACTGACAGAAGATGGCCTTATAGGGAAGAAGTGGAGAAATACATATCTGAACACTGCTCCTTTCCCTCGCAGAAATACTGAATTGGGTGGTAGTGGTTAGAGAGAGGCAGTGCTTTCTCCAGTCTCTTCAGCAATAGGAGGAGCAGCTGCCACTGTTTTGGTTATTGTGACAGCAAATGAAGGAGGCTGAGCAAGAGCTGTGAGGGTAGAGCCAGTGAAATAGCTAAATTCTTCAGAAGGAAGTGTTATGTGACATAGCATTCTCCCCTGCCTGAAAGAGGGACGTTCCAAGACATATCCTTGCCCACGCATGGCTGAAACCATGGATAGTAGCACATCTGACATACAAGCACTGTGGTCCCCTGGTGGACAGTACCTTATCCTGGACACAAGCACTGTGACGCCACCACATTTGATCTGATAAACTAGATGGCCATGAAGAGACTAATGGGCAAGTGAGGTATTCAGCTTGGACACACAGGACCAATGGCTGATTCAGGCTTCAGATGGAGCAGTGTAAGATTTCATCATGCTATTCAGAATGTCCAGCAAATTAAAATTTACAGATTTTTTTCATATGGGAGTTTTCATGTCTGGAGTGTGGTTGACTGTGGGTAACTGGAAGCCTGGGTAAAGGGAGCCCACTGTGGTGCACGTTGTCTACCCTAGGTCGGTAATGCAGTTCCTCCCTCTGAATCTTTAGTGAAAATTTAGTACACATCAAAAATCATTGTGTTAGTTTCTTAAGAGGCAGAATGTGACTGGAAATGAAGGAAAAACCGTTGAGTTCCACAGATGAGGTAGTGTGAATCAGAATAATGGAGCTAAGACATGAATGGGAAAAATGTTCTGTAGAGCCGGAACTCAGAGTCAAAACAGTATAGTCCAAGATTGGCACAGAAATCTGAGGAGGTGAGGGCTAATATCAATAGCTAGTTTGGAAACATAAGAATAACTACTAGTGTATATTGAAAGATTTACTATGTCCCAGGTCCTATGCTAAGAGTTTACATGTACTGTCTTCTTCACCCCGCATAATTTCTTATGGTTTTATTACTTTTCATTTTGAAAATGAAAAAATTGAAGCATAGTGATATCAACTTGCTTAAATTCATAAATCCTGAAGATAATCAATGAACAAATATATTCACAAGAGCAAAGCCTATTTCTTATCAACTAGCTTGTGCAATTTTTCCTCAGTATCTGTGGGGGATTGATTCTCCAACCCATGCAGATATCCAAACACACAGATGCTCAAATCCTTCTTATAAAATGTCATATCCTATATATTCTAGATGACTTAGAATACCTATAATCCTTAATACATTGTAAATCTATGTAGTTTTGTTTTGTTTTTTGAGACAAGTTGCCTTGTCTTGAATTTATGATTTTCCTGCCTGAGCCTCCTGAGTACCTGGGTCTAGCAGCATGTGCCACTGCTCTTAAGCCCAGTATTGTGTAAAACTCCCCTCTCATCTTCCTTCCTGGCTCTCTCTTTCTCTTTCACAGTCTCTCTATTCACATATATGTTCCTAACTAATTGCAACAATTACATTATATTCATGCCTTCCCAAGTCTCCTGCCTTTGGACTTTCCTTCTAATGTCTGGTGCTGACTGGGTTACAAAAGTTCTATTAATTAGCTGACGGTTTGCTGGAACTGCTGGGTCAAATGGTGTGTACATTCTGCAGACCTCGCAAAGCCACTCATAAAATTTCTCAGGGCTCTCATTCGGCTCCTGCTGGGTCTCTGACACTTTAATCAGATTAGTAGGTCTTTTATTGGCAGCCTGTATTCCTGCTAAAAGGGCTGTCCAATAATTTCTCAAGTTTTCCTGTCCTGCTTGATTATTGGGATCCCAATCAGGCTGCACATTTACAGGGAATTGCTGTTCATGCCAAGCATCTGGATTCTGCATATCTCCTGGCATTCTAATGGCATTAATCTTTTTAATTTCCCCTAAAAGTCTCTGCATTTCTTTAGGGGTTAACAAAGTTCTACAAAGTTTTTTACAGTCCTCTCAATTAGGACAATTGGTAGCAAAGATGGAATCAAATAATTGAAGCATTTTGGAGTGGTCCTGGCAGAGAATAAATGACTTTTTTTCTCTGGGCCAAGCCTCCTTTTGTCCTTTAAGTCAAATCTCAAATACTGCATCTTGGTCTGATGACTGATGTACACATATTAGTAACATACTTAGAATTTAACCCTTTGATGACAACCAATGTAAACATATTTAAACTTTTCATAACAAACTTGAAACCAACAAACAAACATATATATTTTCTTAATAATTTTTGCACATCTTTTGACATACCTAAACCTTCTGGTCTTGTATATTTTTTTTCTTTCTAACACGATAAGCATACAGAATTTCTTATATCAAAATTGCATTTCTTTTACTTATACCTTTTTAATATTTTTTATCTCACTTACTATAGACCTTTTGACACAAACTTGTCTTTAGCTGTTAAAATTTTAAAGTGTCCCTTTTTTGTTCTCAGAGTGTTACACTTTAAATTTGTTTGGCTGCCAATAGAACAGTAGTGACCTTGAGTTTTTTTATCAACAAAGTACAGAAAAGAGCAAGTTAACCCTATAATTACTATTAAATAATTTGCAATGTACAAGAAATATTTTAAGCACACCAATTAACCATCAATTCAAACTGAAACACAGATACAGTTATCAATTATCTAAAATTTGTAGCTTGATTTCTCTTGTAAAATTTCTTACTTTCTCTGGCTTTGTTTTATGCCCTTCAGAGCTTTCTTAACTGTTTTTAATCCATTGCTTATTCTCTCTTTTCAGTTTTTTTTCCAATTTGAGTGCATGCCCCATTTGATCCTCTCTGAGTCTGACCACAGCATGCACCCTTAGGTGCACTAAAGTCAAGCAGTTCTCATGCTTTTGTCCCCACCTCCTCTGCACCTGTGAATTTAGCAACACAAAAGGATGGGGAAAGTCTAAATTCTCTCGGTTCAGATCTGAAAGGACCAGTTTCTTTCCAGCATCATCGTCTTTCTGATGCAGGACCAGGATATTGTTTTTCTCTTCCAGGGAGCACATATGAAGCTAAGGAGGCATTCTGTGGTACAATTTGAGCCATAAATCAATATAGGGAAATTGATCTGCATGTTCCTGTCCAGGGGTGGTGACTGTTAGCCAGGTGGACCAGATGAGACCCTCATCTAGGGATCTCTCAGTTGGTATAGCTGGGCAAAGCGTGGACCATTCTAACTCATAAAAGGCTCTAAATTTTTGGAGTTTCATCTTAATACCATAATTTCCAGTAAAACCTTTCTTAAAATTCTTTTTTTTTTTTTTTGTACCAGGGATAGAACTCGGGTCCTTGCGCTTGCAAGGCAAGTGACGGAACCACTGAGCTAAACCCCTGGCCCCTTAAAATTCTTAAGCATGCATTCCAAAACAGTAGGATGGGATGTTTCTGTCCCCACGATCGGCTGATCAGATTGTTGGTGCGTATATGGGTACCCTTGTACGGAGATGCAAGACAAACAAAGGTGGGGATCACTCACTTGCCTGCGGGCCTCTTGGCCACTTTAAGGTCTGTTCAGGCTAAGGTGGGCTGTGGCTGAAGCTCACAATTGTGCCTTTGTTAAACCCAACCACACAAATTCTGCGACTCAGAGAGGACTCTATCATTCCTCCCTTTGTCTTGTTCAGCAGCTTGTTCCACTCACTTTCCAATCCAGAACCCTTTCATTCACACATTTATTCAGAAGTTTTCCCTCCTGGTTACCCCCTAACTATAACCAAAACAAATGAAAGAAGCTACCTCCCCAAATGGGAGGGCCCTTGCACTTTTTTTGCCCAAAGTTCACAAAGTGAACCAAAACAAATGGGAGGAGCTATCTTCCTAAATGGCAAAGCACAAGGGGTGATCAGGCCCCTGCACTGTATTTGCCCAAAGTTACAAAATACAAATTCACAAAGTGAAACCAAAACAAATCCAAAAGTTAACTACTAAGGGGTTTCCCGGGGTTTCTCACCCAGCAAAGGAAAGAGACAGATGAGACACCAACAGCAGCAGCCCTCCTTCTGTCATTTTCTGTCTTGGGTTTGGGTGATCTGCATCTGATGAGTGGATCTCTGTGTCCTGCTGAGGAGCCTAGGAAATTAGTCCCAGGGGCAAGCCTTTCCTCTAGAGGAGACAAAGAGCTGCTCCCTCCAGTGCAGTTCGTGCTGATGCCCCAAAGGGCCGCTTCTTTCCCAATTCCTGGTAAGGGAACCAAATGTTCTGGAATCACAGAAAGAAATGTATGGGGACACAGAAGTTGGGTAAAAAAACAAAGCCTTTACTCACTAGCGAAGGGGACTGCCAGAAACTCGTGTGATCAATGTCCACCCCGTCCTTTGTTTTAACATTTCCTTGTGTATCTTCTTTTAGCCATTACCTCATTTCTGGTGGTCTTAGTCAGTAAAATTTCTATTTTTCTTTTACAACTAGTTCCTGTTGATGGTTATAGTCACAGACATATAACAAACAGATGGCACCTAAAACACATACATTGTAAACTACTCAAATATTTCTACTTTGCTTTTCTCCAGGTTAAATGTTATCTACAGTTAGGTTACAGGGGTCAAAGGTTCAGTTAGCCATCACCTTAAACAATAAGAGTTATGGGAAAGGTAAATCTTAAAGGAATGGATTACTTATTCTACTTCAGCTACCTTAATAACTTAACCTATAGTTTAAATTTTCTCTATCACTAAGCCTACACAATTTGCTAGATGAGTCTTTGGCTGGTATGTGGAAACAGAACTCCCTATGCCAATGGTCAGTTGAGGTCTCAATGGCCAGTGACACTATGAAACCTCTGATAGCAAGATAACTGCACCTGAGGATTTTATGGCTTATGCAGCCATTCTTCAAAGACAAATGTTAGCTAAAGAAAACACAAGTTACACATTAAGCATAACCTGCCTTTCTCAGGAATGCATTATTCCTCTTTTTACAAGCTTATCTCACATCAGAGTCTTAGCCTTGCTGTATTTTGCATCTGCCTTTACATCCCTTGCAATGTTGCATAATCAATCGAGGCAAATCCAGAGTCTCAGGGTCTTAGCCTGATAAAAGCTCTGACTGTCCCATACCCTTGTTAAAGCATCAAACCTTTGTCTTGTCTTATTCTTTATCCTTGCTGTACCCTCAGTCAGGTGGTTGGGGGGTTGAGTGTCCCCTGATAAGTATAGGCACTATCACTGTATTTCAACAGTAAATTTTCCAGGATAGATATATTTTGATAGCCCAGAGATGCACTGCTTAAGCCAGTTAGGCACTGAAACACTACTGCAGCTGTGTCTTAAACAGGCACAGGTATAGTTCATGCTGGTGACAGACTGTGACATTGTTCATGCAATGCTTGTTTTACAGACATGCAGATTGTAAGAGTTATGGGGTCATGAGTTCTTCCACTAAGATTTCAAAGGAAAGAATGGAAGGCCAGTAGTGTGTGGTAAGGTATGTGTTCCCACAAGGAGACTCTAAGTGGTCAATGTATGGGGCTGTGAGAGTCAAGCCAGTGCTGTGACTGAGATACTGGAAAGAAATGACAGAAACATGTAATGTCTGGTGGGGGAAGTTTCAAACAGCATGCAGAGGAGGTCCAAGAGAAAGACATTATGGCTATAACTTCCCAGCCCCTTGAGAGTCCACATTCTGCCATAGTGTATTCTGGGTACTGGATACAAAGCAATAAAATTTCATATTTGCTTGCTGGGTTTCAAAATTGGACTTGTCAAATCACTCCTTTCTAATTTTCTTATTTCCAGATTTTGGAATAGGAATATTTACCCTGTGGCATTTTATCTTGGAAGTATATAACATTCTTTTGTATGTTTTTCTTTCGTTTGGTTTTTTGAGACAAGGTCCCACTATATAGTCCAAGCTAGCATTGAAGTCACTATGTAGCATAGACTGGCCTCAAAATTGTGGCAATCCTCCTGCCTCAGCCTCCTGAGTGCTGGGATTGCAGGCATTTGCCACTATACCTGACTCTTTTGGATTTCTTAAAGTGTATTACAAAAGTTGTGTTTCAAGCAGGTACAGGTACAGTTCATGATTTATTTCTTGTATTTATTTTCTCCTGTATAAATTATATGCTTAAATCTCAGAGGAAACTTTAGACTTTTACTTTTGAACAATGCTAGAATAGTGAAAATTTTGGAGACTCTTGGAGATGGAACAAATACATTTACAATAAAAAGATGAAAATAAGACTTTTGGGTCCAGATTTTGTATTCTATAGTTTGAATATCAAGTGTCCCCAAAAGTCTCATGTGATAAACACTTAATTTTTATCTTGGTACTATTGAAAAGTGGTACATATTTTTAAAAGTTTGGTGTTATAGGAGATATTCCAGTCACTACAAGAGTCCCATTGAGGGGATATTAGGATTCTAACCCCTCTATCTCCCTATTTCACATTCTGGCCATGAACTGAATGATTTTGCTAGATGACATGCAGTTATTATGATGTGCTGCCCTACCAACACCAGAGATATAAAAACTATGATTGCATCTTGATAAATTATATGCAAAAAAGTAGCTCCTGGTACTCATGGAAGACTTGTTTTTATTTATTACAGTTCCACAGAAGTAGGTATGCTCATGTTAGAGTAGTAGCTAGTGCTATCTGTGGTAAGGCCATTCTGCGAAATCAAGGGCTCAGTTGTTCTTTAAAGCAGCTTATGAATCCACTCCACTTCAGGCTGGGAAATAAAGTAGAAGAGATAAAAATTAAACTTCAATAATTATAGAGAATTATTGATGTGGTAAGAACCATATCAAAATATAAAATGCCATAGATTTCGTAGATAGAAAAGAATGAGACTATTATGTTTATTATTTCTTCTAAATACACAGACTCCTGGGCTTCATGAGTTCTAACAAGTAAAAGCCTCTGAAAATGGATAGAACCCAGCAATAAACATGTTCAATGAGTTCCCTGTGTGATTCTAATGGCCAATGAAGAATGAGAAGTACTAAGTGCTAGTCCAGTCACCATTGTTTGTATAGAAATCTAAGCACATCATGATTTGTCACATTATTAGTATAAGCTCTCACCATATTTTCTTAACTATTTTAATGTAATAGAATATTAAAAACTGAAAATATAATATAAAAGTGTATAAAGACTGATAACTACAAATTCTAGCACAATAATATAAATATTTTCACGTTTATATTCCTGTGTAGTTTTTGTTAAATT
>NW_028258200.1:3454582-3508112 GCF_053883595.1 Heterocephalus glaber | reverse complement strand
GGATACTCAGCACCAAAAGTGGGCACTCAGATCGAGCAGTGAGTACAACTGACCTGAAGAGGGCGCGCGTGAGCTTCAAGTGAGCCCAGGATCAGCATCTGGTGTTTGGATTCGCAGAGAAACAGAAAGAAAACACAGACACAGGGAATGAAGCTGGGAAGTGAGGGGCTTTCTGTCAGTCCCTGGGGTTTCCGCTCTTTTCCACTGTATAAACGTCAGAGATGTTGGAGTAAATTTACTGCAATTGATGTGTGATAGATCCAGGTTCCAATAAAAAAAATATATATATACACATACGTATATGCGTCCTAGCTTATTTCCTTTGTGTAATGTCAAGAAAATTTACTGAAAGGGCAAATACAATTTGGATACACCTGAAAATAAAAGGTAAATATTCAGGATTTATGTGTCCTTGGAATGTTAAGTCATCATCCTCTAAAATCAGCCTGTCAATGTGTTCATCATAAGGAGAGATGGAACCAGGCTGGAGTCTTTGTTCTGGAGTACAGAATCAAGTCCTGCACAACCCGATCTACAGGGTCTGGACACTGCCCCTCTGAGGCATCCACACCTAAAACTTGCTGCATAGAGGGAGGGCATACAAATAGGGCCTGCCTCTGCTGATGAAAACCAGCCCAGCCCTGACCCTGCAGCACTGGAGAGGAGCTCGGTCCTAGACGCCAAGATGTTCCCATTGGGTGACTTAGGCTGAACACAAATGGCCCCCCATGGAGCTTAGGCTCATCTGGGTTATCCTTGTAGCTACTTAGAGGGAGATTTGTGGAGAACAAGAGATACTGAGTTGTGAGGAGACATGAGTGGAATAAACCATGGACATGAGTGCCAGTTTCCTGAGCAGGACACCTCTACGTTTGCAGATGTCCAGTGTGAGGTGCAGCTGGTGGAGTCTGGGGGAGCCTTGATGTAAACTAGACAGTCCCTGAGTCCCTGCAGTGCAGCCCATGGATTCAACTTGTATACTGGCTGTATGACCTGAGTTTGCCAGGCTCTGGGAATAAAAACTCGAGAGGGTCTCAAGTATTGATATGGTAGAACATATTATGTAAACTCCATGGAGACCTGATTCACCACCTCTGGAAATAATGACAAAACTGTGCTGTATCTAGAAATGAACAGTGTGAGAACCACGGACACAGGCATATATTACTGTGCAAGAGACATAGTGAGGGGATATCAGTGTGAGCTCAGACACAAACTTCCCTACATGAGTTCTTAGGGCCAGCATGGGGCACTGTGGATCCACTGAACACCAGAAATGTCCCCAGGAACAGGTAGAGAGAATGAAGTGGGGAGTGAGAGCTTCCTGTTAGCCTCTATGGGGTTTTCTCTGTCTTGACATCAGATGACCTGAAGAGAACTTGAGGTGAAAGATTAGGGCATAGTCCACACCTGGACACTTGACATGACCTGTCAATCATGGAGCCAAATCATGGCTGGCATGCGTGTTCAGAGAAGCTTTGAATTACTCTTTGGTATAGTCTGGATTTAACTTCCAAAGAAGATATTTTAAAAAATGGCTGCAATTGATTTCATTGTCACTTCCTTTTTGTTCTTGCAATGGCCCACTCTGTATACAGAGCAAATATTCTCTTCTCTTTGGAGCACATATTCCTCTTGAGAACTTCCTTCTGCACTACTTTTTCACCTCTTTTATCTTGGTTGTGCTGTACAATTGCTGAAAGAACCACTGGTAACCTTTTTGTCCATTTCTGGTGTGATGTTGCAGGTGCACCTGTGATTCCCAGTACAGGATGAGGATGTCTTCTGGAACATGCCACAACTTGAGATGTTGCCAAATCTTCACTGTTGGACCTTATGAACTCAGGCTTCCTGGAGCTCCCTGAAATCTCTGATACTTGCTTGTCAGGAGTTTCCTTCTGCTTCCTTTTTATGTGCAACTGAGTATACAGTCATCATTGTCCAGATGTCACCTACAATTAGAGATCGTAGACCCCTAACTCAAAGAAGAGATTAAAGGCAGACTCTGATGGTGACTCTGGTTTTTTCTTCAAACTGTAAAGACAGAGAATATGAGTATTCATGTATTTAAATATATAAAATCTGGAAAAAACACATCAGTATCTTGTTATGGGTCCATGAAAGAAATAAAACTGCACATGGAACAATCACATAAATATCTGGAGAAAGGAAGATCCTTGATCACTGATGAGCACTGGATCCTGGCACAGAGGAAGATCACGGAACACAGCCAAGGAAACACTGAGGGGAAGATGATGAATGGCTGCAGGATTAGAGAGGACCAGGGAGAAGGTGAGAGCTCCTAGGGAACACACATCAATATTTTTACCTCTTGAAGCCACCAGGAACTCAAGATGAAGATCCAAATAGATTCTTTTGTGCTGGGATAGGAGGGAGGGAGGAATGATGGGTGAGAAATGGACCCTGTCTTGCTCTGGACACTCAGGGAAGGACTTTTCCAGAAATGTATCCTACTTTGAGGACAAACATTTTCCTATTTTCAGACCAACCATCACTTCTTCAAGTATGATCTCTAGGACTCAAAACAGTCCATAGAAGATACAAATAAAAGGAAATGCACTGTTCCTTAGAAAGAAGCAGAAGTCATGGTAAAATAATCCAAATATCTGAAGGTCATGAAGACAGGAAATCACAGAGACTTCAGCAGGAGAACACAGAACTCCCAATGGTCATCCACACAAGGCTGGTGAGTGGGTTAGAGCTGGATGAGCAGCAAGAACCAGGTGCATCTGAGAGGAGCAGTGTGTGAAGCCACAGACAGCAGAAGAGACACAGGAGAGGAGAGGAGAGGAGAGGAGAGGAGAGGAGAGGACAGCCCTGTGCAGGTTCTGTGTCCACCACCTGCATGACCCTGCTGAGGGCCCAAAGGGCCTCAGACTCATTTGTCCCTCTCCCCGTGGTGCTCTTTGCAAGGTAGGATTTCTCCTGCATTTTTGGTTCATACAGATGTGCCCATAAGGGCACAGGTTTGCATTACCAGGAAGACACACACATTCTTGCAGGAAACTGGCGTTACACTTGGGGGAACTTAGGACTGAATATGCCCTTGTCTGACCTGGCATGTGAGGTCAGAAGATGAAGAGATCAGAATCTGTAGCCCACCAGGATGGCAATGTGTCCTTCCTGGTGTCAAGGTGTCCTGCTGAAGCTCATGTCCTGAGTGGGGATAATCCAATTCACTATGAGATTTCAGTTCCCAACAGGTGATGCCAGCAAATCACCACCATCAGTGGGCGATGGTGCTGTTTCCCAAATTGTCTTTTACATGTTTTGCATCATACAGAGGGGATTTCAAGGAACTCTGAGTGGACCCACAGACTCCTATGAGTGTCCTCAGATTTCCAGGCATGGGATTTGGTGGCGATGAGGCCCAGGGATATGGGGAGGCACATAGACACCACCTGTTATGGGAGGTGCAGGAGTCCACAACGCAAAAGATCCATCTCTCAGGTGCAGGATCAGGGCCTTGTTAGAGTTGTCCTCATGCTCCTCACGACACATGCTGCCCATGCTGGCCTGCTGTGATCCAAGGACAATTCCCCATGGCAACACCAAGGAGTCTGGAGCTAGAGTGACCCAAACACAAAATTGGTCTCTCCTAAAGCCTCAATAATTGACATGAAGTGTGGTTCCTGCTATACAACCCAACTGTCAGGGTGAGCAGGGACAGGGTCACACAGAAGCACCAACTGTGAGGTCCAAGTCTAGGCCATGCTCAGGTCCCTATGGCTTTTGACCCTGGTCTAGGTCCTATATCAGTCAGATTTCACTCCTACAGTCTCTATACAGTGTCTTTGTGCCCATGTCTAACAGGCTGTGCCTCTGAGCTTGGGAATACATGGGAAGGGTCCAGTGCATCATCCCATGCATGTGGTGCAGGGTCATGCACTGACCCACATACTAGGTGGGATGACCCTCTGTAGCCCACCCCTCCTCACCACATGAAGGACCAGTGTAATGTGAGGACAAGAAATTCAAGATGAAGGCACTGGTGTTTCCCTGCATGGGCTAAGTGGAAAAAGAGCTTCAGGTCCAGTAGTTGGATGGGCTAGCTCCTGAGTGGGTGTAGAATGGGGATGGACAGGTTATTTTCCAACTCCAACCACCATCTATGTTATGGCCTCATGGGAATGGTGGTGGGGAAGTGTCCTGTGCATCTCTGGTCCCTGCAGCTGTTTCTTGCTAGCTTCCCCGAAAGGAAACAAAAGGACAGAAGCTTTCCCTCCTAGAGTATCTGAACTCTTGAGAGGTCATTCTCTAGCCTTGCAGGATCCATCTCAGGAAAGCTCTATCTGCTCTGGTCTCCCTGCAGAGTAGGAAGCTCAGTCAGCAGGTCCTCTGCTCCAGGACATTGTCAGAAGTTCAGGGTTGTCTGGAAGGGGCCTCTGAACCCAGATCAGACCTTTCTGAGGACACTGTAGAAATCACCCTGTGATTTAGCCATGAATGGGTGTACAGGGTGGAGAGCAGCAGAGAGCTCAGGACCCATTCCACACAGCTACAGCCCAGTACCAGGTGGTTTCCTGGAACAGGATCCTCCTGGGCCTGAGTTTTCCTTTTTGAAAAACTATGATGTAAGCTGGGGATTTAGCTCAGTGGCACTGGTCCTACCTGGCAAGTGGAAGGATGGGAGTTCAACCCCCCAGTTCTGAAAAGAAAAAAAGAAAAAAACACTGTGATGAAACCTTGGAAGTTTATAAAATGTCCATGTTTGAGAAATACCCTGTTTGATTGGGGGACTTTGCCTAATTTAAAAATGTAAGGACAGATACAGGGATTTTAGTGTATTGGATATATAAACATTAAGGTGGTGGAACACAGGAAGGAATTTTCTTAACTCAAATGACACAGCATGTGGGGAGACACACTTGTCTCAGTGTCTCATTATAGTGTTTCACTTAGATATTGGTGTTGGTAGCAGGGTTGAGCGGGTGGCACAGTGGTGGGGGGTGAGAGAAAGTGGCAGATGCATGGTCCATGTGGATGAGATCAATGGATAATGATAAAGAGCAATGGATATACGTCAGTGAATGACCATGGCTGTGTGGAGAATGAAAAAGATTACTCTAAGGTGAGACTTTACTTCAGTCACTGAGAACACCCAGAGGGGCTGCTGCTTCAACATAAGAGAGCTTCAAACAAATAGCAGTGAGCTCAGACCTCTGTAGCTATATACTAGTAACTCAAGGACATGAGAACAAATATGTAGAAGAAAACCATTTGCAACATGTTGTATTGGAATTTTGGTTGGAAGACAGGGCTAGAATGGGATGATTTGATACATGACACATTTGATACTACACGTTGACCTATTTTAAGCAATCCTATCAGTGTACAGGTAACACAATGGCCAAAGCAAACATCTCCAGAACAAACTACTTTCAATTCAGCTGACCACTGTCCTGAGATTCTGCTCTAAACCCTAACCATGCACTCCTGGAATTCTGAACTGTTGTCCAGAAAGTTCCTTCCTTTATCCCATTCACTTCAAATATTATTTTGGCCAGAGTCTCCCAACATATATAAACTGAATTGCTGTAAAACCTATAATATTATGTTTTGTGAACTTGGGAGTGAGAACCAAACATATTCAAAACAATGTCTTAGATGAGATTCTAGAAATTGTCATCAGCCTCCCCATTAAAGTTCTGTTCTGGTTGGGATCAGGTCTAGAGCCCTGGACCACACATCGCAGGGCTGGTCTGAGGAGCAAGGGTCTTAGTGTGGAACAGCTGGGATCTCTGCCACCTAGACACATGCTGCAGAAACCATCTCAGGAGTCCGAGCTGATATCAGAGGTGTCTGTGGCTCCTTCTGGGTACACATTTGGCAGAGACAGTGTCCCTTTCTTCGAGTCAACAATATGCTTTGCTGGTAGTTGATGAAAGCAAGATGGGATCAGTCCACCAGCCAAACATCAGACAGTGATTGCTGAGAACAGGTCCAGGAGTCTAGGGACCACTAAAATTTGGATTTGCTGTGCAGAGCTTGTTCTGTGAAGACTTGATTCTCAGTGGAATGAGTTCTGTCTGCACAGGGTCTAGGGAGGTGGCAGGGGATTCATGTAATCAAATATAATTAGGAAATTGACCCCAGCACCCCAGTGTTTCATGGACTGTGTGAGATCTTCCTCCTCCCTCTCAGCCTGCATTAGGTCTTGAGCTAAGAAGATCCCTATCTTATGAATATGCAAATAATCTGAATCTTCTCTGGTAAATACAGATATATCTGTGCCCCAGCGTATCCCCAAACCACAAACCTCCTCTGTAGAATCCCCCAGAGCACAGCTCCACACCATGGACTGGACCTGGAGAATCCTCTTCTTGGTGGCAGCTGTGAAAGGTAAGGGGATCGCCATTCTCAGGGCTGAGAGGGGATCATAGCCTGTCAGGAGGCACCACTACCACTCTTGTCTCCTCTCCTCAGGTGCCCATGCCCAGGTGCAGCTGGTTCAGTCTGGGTCTGAGGTGAGGCGTCCTGGGACCTCAGTGAAGGTCTCCTGCAAGGCTTCTGGCTACACATTCACCAGTTACTGGCTCAACTGGGTGCGCCAGGGCCCTGGACAGGGACTGGAGTGGATTGGACGGATCTACCCTGGTGATGGTGATACTAGGTATGCTCAGAAGTTCCAGGGAAGGGTCACCTTCACCAGCGACACCTCCTCCAGCACAGCCTACATGGAGCTGAGCAGTCTGAGGTCTGAAGACACGGCTGTGTATTATTGTGCGAGACACAGTGTGGTGACCCACATCCTGAGTGTGTCAGAAACTATGAGGGAGGAGCAGCTGCAGTGCAGCTGACATGACTGACATGATGAGACTGAAGACTTACTTAAAAACTAGTGTATTAATGGAGGATAGGAATCATGGAAAAGGTATGCACCCTAATTGTATGGGATAATTGTATGGGTGTCAGCCACAGTCACCCTTGGTGTAAAATACAGGAAGTAAAGAAATCTCCCTACTAATAATGTGGACAGAAGCCATGCCAAGAAGGTATGTGTGAGGACACATATTTCAAAAATACTGGAAAACTATTCAGGAGCAAAGTTTTTCAATCATAAGACAACATACTGTGCATTTTCTAAAACAGGGATAGAATGTTTCTGCCATTTATATTTAGCAGAATTTACTTATAGGGTAGGTTTAGCTTCACAGTAAAATTAATTAAAAAGTAGAGAGATTTCCCATGAATCTCTGCCCCACCCAGCTGTGCACAATTTGCTCTCCCACCACCTTTTCTTTCAGTCCTTCTTTGTTCCAGTGGTTGGAGCTACAATGAGACACCATGATCTCCCAAAGTCAAGGTTCTTACATGGGTTAACTCCTGGTGCTGTGTGTTCTGTGAGTTTGGATAAATGTTTTATGATGTGTCTCCACCATGTATTTCATGGATGTCCAAATTATTTGGTGATTGCCATGATCAGGCTTGTGTTACCCTGGGATTATAGAGGGCCATTCAGACAGCCACATGGTGGGGACTCTGATAGAGGAGCCTGCAGGCAGACCACCTGTGTGGAGTCCAGTTGGCCATACTGGCTGTTGACCTCTTCGCTGAGAAACATCTGAGCTCATCCATGCACAGGTGGCTAATGATGATGGTTCAAAAGTTTCTCCATCCTTCCAAGCCTTCTCCAGGTATCCCAATTGTGCCTAAGAGCAATCTTCATCCACTGGGGAGAGGTGAAGGGGTGAACCAGATGGAAGCATCCTCATGAGGTGGAAGAGAACATCACATTCAGATCAGCTGTGTGGCCACCTCAGATTATTTTGTTTCATCCCTGTCTTCATCTCCACAAGAAATTCCCAAAGAGTCTCCACAATGCATCACCATTTTCCACTCCCATTGGCAGGGAAGAAGTTTCTCATTACTTACAATCCTCAGGATTTTATTTGGTCAATATTTGCTTCTTACCCTTTCTATCACACAGTCATATAAATATATACTTTCTTTCAAGTCATATTGACAAAATTATGGAGCTCTAAATAAGTTTTCAAATTTTTATTTCTATTTTATTTTGAGTGCCTTTTCTTTGCTCCAGTCATAAATGATTTTGGGTTTCTTCTCTACAGCCCTTTAACAATTATACAATTATCAGAGCTATTTTCTGAGTCTGTAGCTTGTCTTTTCATTTCCCTACCTGAGTTTCCTAGAAAAAAAATTCCAACTATTAGTGCTGCAATATTCATTACTTTTGTTTCTCAGATGTCAAGTGATACGTAATTGTGATTTTCAGTGGTATTTCCTTGACTGCTGGGGGAAATTTCTCGTGTACCTGTGAGCCATCTGCATGTCTGTTGAGAAATCCTGTTCAGGTCTTTTGCAGTTTTAAATAGGAATCACCCCTTTATTCGCTTTTTGTATCCAACATTTGAGATTTTCTTTGCATTTTAGACGTTTAATTTCATCAGGTATGTCACTTGCAAATATTTTCCCCTTTTTGATAGTAGGCTTACCATTTTGTAAATTATTTGTTTTTCAGTAACAATGAGTTAATTTTGATGCTGTCTGTTTTCTTAATTTCTGCTTTTGTGGCCTCTATGTTTGGAAACAAATTAAAAATTTATTGGCCACATCAATTTCCAGACCATTTTTACTGTTTTCCTTTAGAAGTCTTATGATTTGTGTTACATTTTGCTTCATTTTTATTTGATGTTTTGTAGTGTGAGATATGGGTCCACTTTTATACTTGTGCATGTAGATACACAGTTTTATGAAAAAATATTTATTAGAGAGACTTTCCTTTTCCCCTTCTGTTACTTTTGTATTGAAGTTTGTTTTCCATATGTTTTTGAAATTTTTTCTGTTCTATGCCATAGATAAATGTGTCTATTGTAGCACCTATTAGTTTTTTATATGTAGGACTATAAACCATGAAAATGATTTCCTATTGACTGCAAGTCTTCCCTCCACCCTGAGAATTATTTCCAGGGCCTCTCATCCTGTAGGGCACTTCCCAATCCTGGTTGAGGTGAAGCCTTTTACTGTGAATAATTGGACACCATTCTATGTGTTAATCTAGGTGCTCACACATTATTGGAACTCTTAGTTCCCAATCTAAGGATATTGGGCAATGTCTTGGACAGTTTGGGCTGATCCCCTGTGGGGAGGCTTCTCCTGGCATCTAGTTGTTTGAGATGCTGTATACGGTCACGCATCTTAAAATTTCAGTAGTTTAGTTTAGTTATTATGAGAATGCCTGCTCCTGTTCTGCACCAGACAGAGGCAGGTAATTCTCTCAGGGAAGTGGGACTGCACCCACTCCAGCCCATACCCATGCATCCTGAGCTCACCTGCTGAGAAACTCCTGGAGCAGAGACGACAGAGAATAACCCTTGCACTCGCTAGGACAGGTGCTACTGCCCACCGTGGCATGTGGAGATGTCCAAGGGCCATCAGTCCCAGCCCAGATGGACACAGGCATGGGCACAGGAGAGGGCCACAGAGTCATGATGGGCAGTGGCCCCACAGCCCCACAACAACACCCACTGAGCCCTGCCTTTTGGCTCTTCAGTGACACAGCACTGACGGTCCTAACCAATGGTTAGTATTCAGACTGCTCTACTACAGATTGTATCCACCAAAGGGAACACATAGTTAACCAACAAAACCAGTAAAAATAAATGAAGAAACATTAAAATATTGTGCCCCCAAAATGAAGATAATGGCAGTAATTAAAGAAAACATGAACAAAACTACACATATTCAGAAAAATAATTCCATCTTTGAAAATAATACCGGTTTTTTGTGATAATGAGGTTCATTGAAAATGGATTAAAATTTTCAAGCAAGAAGTAGAGTTTTGCTAAACCACAAATGAAGATAACAAAATATGACTATTGCTGCTGTATAAGAGAGATCCTTTTAAATTCAATGTCACAAATATTTTAAAGGTTAATAAAGCAGCATATTTCTTGCATATGCTAAAATAAAGAAGGCAGAATAGCTATGATGTTGGCAGATAAAATGGGCATTTGTGCATAAGATTTATCACTACACATATGTTGTATATGATATTAAATATTGATTTCAATGTCAAATTAGTACAGCTTAAAAACAGGGGAGCAGGGTGAGTCAGCCCCTTACCTCCTTCTGATTCTAAACAGTACCCATGCTTTTTCCTGATTCCATTGACTAAGAGAGGTGGAGAATAAAATAACAAAAGCTTAGGAGATCACCAATGCTCTAGGCACAGGCCTGTGGGATCCCCCAGCCTGACCTTCTGCTCACCTTTACTCTGCTCTCTATTCGTTGAAGGTTTACAAGTACGAACTGCATGTCCTAAGTATAATTAAGATTACAGAGAGTTCTGAGATGAGCATAACTGTTGAAAGCCCGTAAGATAACACAGCACCCTGTCAATCATTCCTCTCAATCACACCTGGAGATTCAGAGGGAGGCTCCTAAGGAGTCCAGTGGGGCCTTTAAATTCTGAAAGCCTGATTTATCTCCCCTTTATGTTGCTGCTGTTGCTACTTTTTCTTGCATAGACCTGTGTGCAGTACTTTTCTGTCACTCAGAACCTTTTTCTGTTGGTGCCTTATCTCATGGTGGCACGGACTTGCTCTGAGCACAACTTCCCTTGCTTGTTACTACTGGGTGTACACTTGGCCGTTCTTTCATAGCCACACATGAGGTCCTGGACTATTTTAGGCCCATCCCACTGTAACAAAATCATTAAGAAAAAATAACAGCCATAACCATACGTTTCTGTTACAGTGGGTCTCAGGCTTGTGGTTCTTCAAAACACTGAAGAATGAAGTTGCCAAGCAAAGAAGGAGGTTAGGAAAGTTTTATTGGAAATAGTTCCTTGGTGTTCAGGAGGGATCACCACAGGATTGCCTTGTGGCCCCTCAATTCACAATCATTTATAGGTAAACCGGTCACAGGAATTGCTTAACTGTTTAGTGGACCCTGTCACAGGGATCTCCGTGAAATTAAAAGATGACCCATTGGAACTCATGCCCCTTTCCTTTACACGGTATTTACAGTAAGCTGAGACCTTAGAAAGAGCTACTTATTTGGGATTCTAATTTCTCCAAGTCTTTAAGAGGGGGTGGGCTGCATTCCATGTTCCAGAGGAAATTCATTTTATTTTAAATTGCTTAAAATTCAGGCATTCAGTAGCTGGTGGTACCTCTCTTTCAGAGGGATGGGTTGTATTCCATGTTGTCGGAGGAATGTTCTATATACTAGCAACGTCCTAGTATACTGTGTATTCTTATTTTAATGTAATTTAATGAATTAGTTAATTTAATTATATTAATAATTTAATTATTAACTAATAATCATTACATTAATATGATTTACTTCCCCACTATCTCTGAACCTTCCCCTAGCTAGCTGCCTCATTCATAAGCTAACGAAATAAACTCCACTCTACATTTCCATATCAGTGCCCAAAATACATGAATGTAACATGAATAGATTTGAAGTGAGAAAGAAAAATTTGTAGAAAATAAATGGGATGGTTGAATATACCAATTCCATGAGGAAGATCTCCTAGAGCATAGATGGATAGTAAAATAAGGTCTTTAAACATCACCATAACCTGACTGGTTTTATAGAGTTGAATGGAATTCTCCAAACATTATTGGCAGAAGACATATTTTTTATTAAGTTTATTTATTGCTATATTTTAGGTACACAATATAGTACATTCAACATTGGGATCTTGTACCTTTACATGATGTATCTTTGTTCTTATTTTTTCCCCATTCCCGTGCCCTCCCTTCACCCTGCCACCCTTCCCTATTTACAAATAATTTGATTCCATTTTTTTCCTTTTGTCATATTTTTCTTTTCCTTTCTTTACTTTCCACTATCCCTCCCATTATCCCTATTCCTTTAGACCTTTTCTTCCTATTTCACAATATCAATTATACATTTTGATCCTCATTTGCGCTTTTAGTTTTTCACACCAGAAAAACTATTTGGAATTTACACATCTGTCCTATTTATTTCACTTAAAAGTATGGCCTCAATGTGCATCCACTTAGCTATAAATGTCTCTAGTTTCTTATTCTTTTTTTTTTTTTTTTTTTTTTTTTGTTACTGGGGATCGAATGCAGGTCCTTGCGTTTGCGCGGGAGGCAGAGAAACCACTGAGTTAAATTCCCGGCCCTAGTTTCTCATTCTTTATTGCTGAATAGTACTCCATTTTATTAAAAAAAAAAAAACACATGTTCTTTATCCAGTCTGCAGTTGATGGGCAACTGAGATATTTTCAAGTTTTAGCTATTACAAACAGTGCTGTGATAAACATGGGTGAGTATATATCACTGTGGTATGATTCTTTTAATTCTTTGAGAAGATATGCAGCAGAGGAATTGCTGGGTCAAATGCAACTTCCAGTCCTAGTTGTTTGAGACATCTCTATATTGATTTTCACAGTGGTTGCACCAGTTAGCACTCCCACCGACAATGGAGAATGGTTATTTTCTCCCCACAACCCCATCAGCCAGCAATTGTTATTGGTTGATTTCGTGATAGCACTCATTCTTTCTGGGGTGAGGTAGAATTTCAGCGTTGTTTTCATCTGCAACTCTCGAAAGACCAGTGATGTTGAACATTTTTTTTCAGAATTTTATTTGCTATTTCTACTTCTTTCAGATGCCCATTTCTGAATTGGGGGTTTATATTTGGGGGGTCTTATTTTTCTTGAGTTCTTTACATATTCTAGATAGTAGACCTTCGTCTGTGGAACAGCTGGTAAAATTTTTTTCCACATTGTAGGTTGTCTTTTAGCTCTGTTGGTGGTTTCTCTTGCAGTGCAGAAGCTTTTTAATAAGAACAGATCCCAATTGTTGATTCTTTTTGCTAGTTTCCCATGCTACTGAGGATTTGTTCATAAAGTCTTCCTATGCCTATGTCAGAAGACATATTTTTAGCAAGTATATGTGGAATATGTTCTGAGATAGGTTTTTATTTTATTTTTCATTCGTTTTTAATTCAGATTTTTAACTACACATCTGCATTGCCTAGGGATTACATTCCATATGGGGAACTTTTTTTATTAATTATATTTGTACATTTAAGGTAAACAATATGATGACATTCATCATTGGAAATTAGCACCTTTACATAGCCCATGTTGCTTCTCATTTTTTCCCCATTCCCCTGCCCTCCCTTCAAGCCCTCCACCCTCTCCCTATCTACAAAGACTTTGTTTCCATTTTTTCTTCTTCTCATATTACTTCCATTGCCTTCTTTCTTTTCCACTAACCCTCCCAGTTTCCCTTCCCCTTTTCACCCTTTCTTCCTATTTTACAGTATCTATTATACCTTTTACTCCTTATTTACACATTCAGTTTCTCACACTAGAGAAACTATTCAGTATTTATATGTGTGTCCTACTTATTTCACTTAATAGAATCACCTTAATGTGAATCCATTCAGCTATAAATGTCTCTAGTTTCTCATTCTTTATAGTTGAGTAATACTACATTTGAAAAAAACACATTTTCTTAATCCAGTCTACAGTTGATGGGTAACTGGGTTGTTTCCAAGTTTTAGCTATCACGAATTGTGCTGCTATGGACATGGGTGCATATATATCACTGTTGTATGATTTTTTTAATTCTTTGGGGAAGATACCCAGCAGGGAAATAGCTGGGTCATATGGGACTTCCAGTCCTAGTTCTTTGAGGTATCTCCATACTGATTTCCACAGTGGTTGCACCAGTCTACACTCCCACCAGCAGTGGAGTAGGGCTCCTCTTTTCCAAGAGCCCATCCAGCATTTATTATTGGTTGATTTCATGATAGCAGCGATTCTTTCTGGAGTGAGGTGGAATCTCAGTGTTGTTTTCATTTGCATCTATCGAAGGAACAGTGATGTTGAACATTTTTTTATGTGTTTATTTGCAGCTTTTCCTTTTTTGTCTGAGAAATGTCTCTTCATTTCAGATGCCCATTTCTGGATTGGGTCTTTAAATTTGGGAGGACTGATTTTTAAAGTTCTTTATGTATTCTAGAGAGTAGACCTTTGTTTGAGGGACAGCTGGTGAAAATTTTTTCCCACATTGTGTGTAGTTCCCTCACACTGTTGGATTCTCTTGCTGTGCAGAAGCTTTTTCATAAGAAGAGATCCCACTTGTTGATTGTTTGTGCTAGTTCACTTGCAGCTGAAGTTTTGTTCATAAAATCTTTTCCTACACCAATGTCTTCAAGAGTTTATTTAGCTACTCTTTCAGCCGATTTAGTGTTTCTGTTTTAACATTTAGATTTCTAACCATTTTGATTTTAGTTTAGTGCATGGTCAGAGGTATAGGTCTAGTTTGAATCTTTGGAAGTTGAAACCCAGTTTTTCCAGCACCATATATTAAAAAGGCTATCCTTCCTCCAGTGAGTCTGTTTGGCTCCTTTGTCAAAGATGAGGTGTCTGAGTGGGTCTGGAGTTTTCTCTGCATCTTCGAATCTGTTCCAGTGGACACCAGGTCTGTTTCTTTGCCAGTACCATGCTGTTTTTATCACAGTAGCTTTGTAATATAGTTTCAAGTTGGAGATTGTGATACCCCCCTACCTTGTCTCTTTTGCCTAGTATGGCCTTTGCGATTGTAGGTCTCTTCTTGTAGCAAATGAAGTTTTGGATTGTTTTCTCCAGGTCTATGAAGTATGCTGCTGGATTTTCGTTTGGGATTGCATTGACTCTATATAGTAGTTTTGGAAGTATGGCCATTTTCACTATGTTGATTCTTCCTACCCATGATCAAAAGATGTCTTTCCATTTTCTGATATCCTCTTCAATCTCTTTTTTCAGAGTGCTATAGTTTTCAGAGAAGAGGCCTTTGATTTCTTCTGTTAGGTTGATTCCTAGTTATTTCAATATTTTTGATGCTATTGTGAAAGGAATTGATTGCCCAATTTCTCTCTCAGTGAGTCTCTTTTTTGTGTACACAAAAGATATTGATTTTTGTGTGTTGACCTTGCATCCAGCTACTTTACCGAATTTGGTTATTAAGTCTAGAAGACTTTTGGTGGAGTTCTTAGGATCTTCTATATAGAGTATCATGCCATCTGCAAATAATGGCAATTTGACTTCTTCATTTCCTATCTTTAGTCCTTTTATTTCTTTCTCTTGTCTAATTGCTGTGGCTAATGTTTCCAAAACTATATTGAGCAGTATTGGTGGTAGTGGACACCCTTGTCTTGTTCCTGGTTTTAATGTGAAGGATTTCATTTTTTGACCATTTAGTATGATATTGGCTTTTGGTTTTTCATAGATGGCTTTTATCAGATTGTGGTAGAGACCATGTATTTCAATTTTTTGTAGGGTTTTTATCATAAATGCGTGTTGTATTTTGTCAAGTGCTTTTTCTGCATCTATGGAGATGATCATATGATTTTTGTCCTTGATTCTATTAATATAGTGTTTTACATTTATTGATTTGCATATGTTGAACCATCCCTGGGATGAATCTATCTTGGTCAGGGTGTATGATCTTCTTGAAGATCTTCTGCATTCTGTTTGCCAGTATCTTGTTAAGGATTTTTGCATGTATGTTCATTAGTGAGATTGGCCCATAGTTCTCTTTCTCAGTTGGGTCTTTCTCTGCTTTGGGGTTCAAGGTGATGTTTGCTTCCAGGAATGAATTTGGGAGTACTTCTTCCCTTTCAATTTCACTAAGGACTTTAAACAATAGAGGTAGTAGTTCCTCTCTAAATGTTTTATCGATTTCAGCAGTGAAGCTGTCAGGACCCAGGCTTTTCTTACTTGGTAAATTTTTAATTACATTTTTGATCTCATTGATTGATATTGGGATGTTTAGAAATTTTAGGTCATCTTCGTTCAACCTTGGTAATTCATAGGTATCTAGGAAACTGTCCATTTCTTCTGAATTTTCTATCTTATTGGCATATAGGTTCTGGAAGTAAGTATTAATGATCCCCTGGATTTCTTCTGGGTCGGTTGTAATTTCACCCTTTTCATTCCTAATTGCGTGGATTTGGGCCTTTTCTTTTCTTTTTCTGATAAGGGTGGCTAAGGGTTTGTCAATTTTGTTTATTCTTTTGTAGAACCACCCCTTGGCTTCATTGAATTTTTTGTATTGTTCTCTTAATCTCCATCGCATTGACTTCTGCCCTGATCTTTATAATTTCCTCCCTTCTATGGGCTTTGGGTTTGTCCTGCTCTTCTTTTTCTAGAAGCTTGACGTTCAGCATCAGGTTGTGTAATTGAGCTTGCTCTGTTTTCCTACCATGAGTATTCACTGCTATAAATTTCCCTTGTCAGACTACTTTCATTGTGTCCCATAGATTCCAATGTGTTGTATTGCCATTGTCATTTACTTGTAGGAAGTTTCAGATTTCTTCTTTAATTTCCTCTGTGACCCATTGGTTATTCAGAAGTCTGTTGTGCAGTTTCCATGCATTTATGAAATTCTTGCAGTTTCTTTTGCTATTGATCTCCAATTTCACCACACTATCATCTGACAATATACTAGGGATAACTTCAATTCCTTTGCACTTACTTAAACATGATCTATGAGTGAATATGTGGTCTATTTTAGAGAATGACCCATATGCAGCTGAAAAGAATGTGTATTCTGATTTTGTGGGGTGGAACACTCTGTAAACAACTGTTGAGTCAATTTGTTCAAGAGTTTGAGTTCTAGTATTTCATTGTTATTTTGCCTAGTTGGCCTATCTATTTGTGAGAGTGGGGTATTAAGGACCCCCACTAATATTCTATTAGTGCTTATATGATTTTTCATGTCCATTAGTATTTGTCTTATATAGTTGGGCTCACTAGTGTTTGCTGCATAGATATTAGATTGTCATCTCTTCCTCTTGGATTGGTTCCCTTTACAAGGATGTAGTGTCCTTCTTTGTCTCCCTTAATTCGTGTTGATTTGAAATCCCCCTGATCTGCAAAGAGGATAGCTACTCCTGCTTTTTTCAGGTTGGTGTCACATGGAGTATCATTTTCCACCCTTTAACTTGCATTCTATGAGTTTCTTTTTGGATTAAGTGTGTTTCTTGTATGCAGCATATTGTTAGATCTTGCTTCTTGACCCATTCTGCCAGTCTATTTCTTTTGATTCGTAAACTGAGACCATTAACATTGATGGTTACAATTGATATGTATTGACTTATCCTTGTCATGACTTTTCCTTTTTGTTGGATTCTCCTGCTTTGCGTTTAATTTATTGTCCTTCATGATGGATTTATTTTGAAGGCCATCCTGGGGTTGTGATCCTCATAGTCTTTTCCTAGGATATTTTAAAAAAAATTTTTTGGAGTGCTAATTTGGTATTCGTGAAGTTCCTAAGGTGCTATTTGTCATGAAAGTATCTTATTTCTCCATCGATTTTGAAAGATATTTTTGTATGGTACATCACACTGGGTTGGAGGTTGTTTTCCTTTAGGGCTTGAAATATGTTGCTCCACACACTTCTTGCCTTGTGGGTTTGTGTTGAGAAGTCTGCTGTGATTCTGATGGGCTTTCCATTGTATGTGATTTGCTTCTTTTCTCTAACTGCTTGTAGAATTTTGTTCTTCTGTTGGGTTTCTGGAATCGTGACTATTATATGCCTATGTGTAGATTTTATTTTGATCATGGCTAGTTGGAGTCCTATATGCCTCACTTATCTCTATGTCAAGTTCTTTTCCCCTATTTGGTAAGTTTTCTGCCATTACTTCTCTGAACAGTTTTTTTAATCTCATCTGCACTCTCTCCTGTCTCTTTCTTGACTTCAGTCACTCTGCAGTTACTCTTCTTTGCATCATCTAACAGCTGCTGGATTAATTTCTCATGATCCCTTACTGTTTTTCAGAATTTTTTCTTTTCCTGGTCACTAATTGCAATCCTATCTTCTATGTATGAAGTTCTATCCTTGGATTGTCTCATTCTGCTCTGTAAACTTTCAATAGGTTTTTAATCTTCTGGAAATCTGTTTGCACCTGTTTTATGGATTCCATTTGTTTCCTGTGTTGGGATTCCATCATATTCCACAGCTCCTCTATTTTTTTTATTCTGTGTCCATTCTAGATTTATTAATCATGTGTTATAATATGGGCACAGCCACTGCTGTTATCTGAGAAATTATTTCTGATTCCATTTTTTCCACGTCCCCTCTTGTTACCAGTTCAGTGAGTCCAGGTGGTTGAGTATCAGAGTGTTCCATCTCGTTGCCCTTTGGGGTTCCCTTAGATGATCATGAAGTCTGGTTTGGGGGCTTATTTATATGTCTTCTATTTCAACAGATGCAGTCTGCTGTGTCTTTGTTGAGGTGAATTTTTGCTCACCCAGTGGTCTTGAATTCTCAGTAATCCACCAAACAGCCTTTACTCTGCTGCTCACCAGTACATCAATTCCTGGATTCAGAGTGGGGGGGGGTTCTAGATCTGTGAGTTGATCTGTTGTCTGTGTGGGCTTCTGGCTGGGGCCTGAGCACACTTGGGATGATACGTAGGCATGCCTCTCACTGGGGCCCCTATGTAGCTATTGTCTGGGAGGGCCTTTGGCTGGGGGTGTGACTCTAGTTTCTGTTGTTTGCACAGGCTTTGTCTAGGGTCTTCTCACACTTATCAATTGTATAGGGGCTGGCCTCTGGGTATTGCTTGTGTGCCTGCACAGTTCTTTCCCAGGCGGGTCCCTGGCTGTGGCCTATGATATGGTGAGCCTCTGGCTGAAGCCTGTGTGCCCCTGCATCCCCTTTCTGGGCAGGCATTTTGCTTAGGCAGGTGTGCTCCAGACTGTGGGGTCAGGCCAGAGCCCCAGCTGGGATCAGACTGGAGCCACACTGGTCCTGACCACACAGCTGCTCCCCGGGATCTGCATGCACTCCCCATGTGGAGAATTGTTACATGAAAATAACACATCTTAATTCTTTTTTAATGACCCCTCCAGTCTCTTGAATCTATTCCTATATGAAAAACATATGTCTCCTTACTTCCTATTATTTGTCTTTAATTTGGTATTTATGTATTTTGAGATTCCTCAAATATTTTTTTAAAATGTATTAACCCCTGTTCTCAGTAGATTGTATTTAGTGCCACTTTAGAAAATATGTGTACATACTTATACCTTAACGTTTTTTCTTCCCCTTCCCCACCCTTTCTTCTTCCATATTTGGTTGCAGACAAAAACACCATCACACACACTTGTCTACATCTCTTTCTATATAAAATGGATTGGAAATAATCCCAAGACTCTGCTTCAATCACAGTGAAATGAAACATAAAACCAATAATAGAAAAGAATATGAAACCAAGGGGAAAATTCAGTAAACACAATATTGTGTGTGGGAAGAGAACAAAACTTCCTGGCCTTTACCTTTGTTGACTAAGGAGGATGTAGAGCAGGATCAAATTACAATATCTATATTAAAAATGGACCATTTCTTCCATTTCTACACCGAAAACCTCTTGATAAATAATGCAAAATGGAAAAAATAAATAAAAGACTGGACTCAAATGGACTCATGAAGAAACAAAAACATTGAAATAATTTTTCAATTTTCTATGTCCTTTACAATTAGCATCATAAAGGAATGCTAAATAATTCGTATTACTGCTCTAATTGTCCCTGAATTATCTAGAGGGCTGCATTAGATGTGGTTCTGCAGAGAAGCAGACATAAACAAGACATGTAGCTACAGCACATGGAAAGAGACATTTCCTCAGGAATTGGCTCACAGAAACATGGAGGCTGGAACGGCCCAGCTCTGCAGTGTGGGCTGCAGGTGGACATCAGGGAGCTGGACATGCAGGCGCAGTTGGAGGCTGTCTGCTGGAGAATCCCTGCTGGTAGGTGATACTGGTGATTTGTTCTGTGCAGTCTCCCCGGATTAATGAACATCACTCACGTGATGGAGGGGAACCTGCATTTCAGAGTTCACTGACTTAAGTGTTAATCAAATCATAAAAACCCAGCAGGGTAACATATAAACCTCACAGAGCACCAACAGGCTGACTGACAAACACCAGTAACACAGCCCATCCTCTAACTTTTTAGCACAGCCCTACTATCTGGTACGTACAATGATGTAGGCTTAGTCTGGTGCCTCTGCTAATGGACTTTGAGTGTTTTATATTTTCACTCATTGCTTTATTTTTGATTTACTATCTTCTTGTTCTAAGCTGCAACTTCTCAGGCTGTATTCTGTGTTTCACAGGAGAATTTCTCCGGACCAGTATTTTGAAATGTTTTCCTTTGTTAGAGTATCTAACGTGTGTGGAACTCAGTTGTTTTGTTGTTGTCGTTGCAGTTGTTTGTCTGTTTGAGACAAAGTGTCATGTAGTTCAGGCTGGCCCAGTTTTAAGTATGTAGCCCAGGCCTCCTGCTTCAGCCTCCCTAGTGTTGAGAGTACAGACGTGAACCACCATGCCCAACTGGATCTCACATTGTTTTTGTACTGGGGATTGAACACAGGACTTTGCTCTTGAGAAGCAGATAGTGGCACCACTGGGATAAATTCCTGGCCCTGGATCTCACATTTTTAAAAATGCAAAGTATGTAGAAATTTGTTTGCAAATTTAGAATCCTACATGAATATTTTCATCAGAATTAGAAAAAAACAATTCACTTACATTGCCAAACAATATTTGATTTATTCTATCTTGCTTTTCAAGACAAGGACTAGGACGTTGGACACAGAACATGGTCACATTTGTAGTGTTCTCTGGGGCCATCCAATGGTCAGTGCCAGGAGGAGCTACAGTGGGTGTGCAGAGAGGGAGCCTACTCACCTCAGAACATTCAACATCCCTGAGAGGCCTGTGGGTATGGGACCAGGTACAAAGTCTCATATGCCCTTGACCTGTGAGGATTTCCCTACATCTGTCTCACATCTCCATCTCTATCGGTGTAAGGTGAACTGGGACCTTGGAGGTGATATTCCAAGCATTGGATTTAGCTTGCAGATTTCAAAACTCAATTCATTATGAAAACATGAGTCTTCAGGGGCAGGGTTGTGAGAGGGAGGGGCAGAACGTCTCTAGTCCATGATGAGTCCCAGCATTTCCAGGCAGCAGTAGAGAGCCCTGATTTTAAATAGCCAAGAATGGGCCAAGATGAGATACATGAAATCCAAGAACCTTCTCCAAATCAGAATACTGTGAGGACCTAGGAAGCAAGATCTAGAGGTTGTCTGTGAAGACCACACACTAGGTAACAAAGTAAATTTAGAAAAAGCAGTCATGGAGAAGTGGACAGGTGTTACACCAAGAAAAAGAAAGAAAGCTTAGTCAGATTCTAAAACATTTTTCTCCATCTCCAACAAGAAATACACAAATACACACTTCTCTGCCCCACTACAAACCCTTCCCTGGAAAAGACAGGCATTAGAAAATGCAGTCAGCACATCAGAACCTGTCCAGGACATGGACACTTTGAGGTTAAAGATTCCCACATAAACTTCTCTCACATTCAACAGAATCCTTGCCCTAATTCAATTTTACTTTGTGTGAAAGTATGAATACCACAGACAATACAGACAAGTATCTCTGGGCTGTTCCTGCCCCCAGTGCAACTGATCATCATAAGAAAAACACTTTCCCTGGGAAGGACTAGAGTACCCTGCCCTCTGTGCCCCTCTTATACACTCAGGGCCTCCCTCATGCAAAGCAGCCCCCAGGCTCAGGATGAAAATCCAGCCCTGGCTGAGCAGCCCCAGTCTCCTCTCACAGGAGCTTCACTGAGCATGGAGTCCTTGGTGCTGCTCCTCTGCCTGGTGGCAGCTCCCTGCTGTGAGTGTCTCTGAGTTTCAGGAGAGGGACTTGGGAACTGGGTGGCTGGTGTGTTTGACTGTTTGTGATGCTTCTTGTTCACAGGTGTCCTATCCCAGGTGCAGCTCCAGGAGTCAGGACCTGGCCTGGTGAAGCCTTCAGAGACCCTGTCCCTTATCTGCACAGTCTCTGGATTCTCTCTAACTAGTTATAATGTACACTGGGTTCGTCAGGCTCCAGGGAAGGGACTGGAGTGGATTGGTGTGATATGGAGTGGTGGAAGCACAAATTATAACTCAGCCCTTCAGTCTCGAGTGAGCATCAGCAGGGACACTTCCAAGAGCCAAGTTTCACTAACGTTGAGCAGCCTGAGATCTGAGGACACAGCCGTGTATTACTGTGCAAGAGACACAGTGAGGGAAAATCAGTGTGAGCCCAGACAGAAAACTCCCTACAGGGGTGCCCAGGACAACAGGGGGCAGGCAGAACACATGGAGCTCTTGTCAGGCCCAGGACCAGGTGCAGGTTCCTGGGGCTGCTTTGCTGTTACAGTTTGTGGTTTTCTCTTTCTGTCCCCAACTTTGCAAAAGACTCTCTAGTGTTGGCTTTTATACACTTTGTTTTCTTTTTACATTTAATTTTTTTATTAGTACCAGCTTGGAGTACAGCAAGTTTGCAATCATCTTGGGGAGTGGGTACATGTATGTAATACAGCTTGATTCTCTGTTTAATGCCCTTCCTCTTCTCTTCTGCCTCTTTTCCCTTTTCTGACCCTTATTTCCCTATTTTCATTTATGTTGATATCACTGATCTTATCTCATTTTTAAAATATACGATGTTTACAATCCTTTAGATTATTAGGTTCAGGGACATGGCATATCTATATTCTACTTACTCTCTCTTCCCTCTCCCTCTGTTCTCATCCATGTTCTCTTTGACTCCTTACCATTTGCAAGTGATCTTTCCCTTTGTCTCCTTCTAGCTATCCTTTATGTGTTCTTTATTTACACATTTCCTTAATCAAAAGAGAAGTACTACATGGTATTTAAACTTGTGTGTCTAATTTATTTTATTCAATGTTATATTTCCCAGGGGCATCCATTTTTCCACACATGTCTCAAATCTGTCTTTCTTTATGGTGAGTAGCCTTCCATGAAGCATATATACCAAATCCATCATCTGTTGAAGGATGTATAGGATTAAGCTATTAGGATTGCATAAGATTAAGCTATTCAGGATTAAGCTATTAGGAATTATGCTGCTATAAACATTATATATGCACATATCTCTGTTGGATGATGCCATTATCTCTTTGGGGAAAATAACTGTAAGGATGATAGCTGGATCAGATGGAATTTCTGACTTTAGCTCTTTGAGGAATTTCCGTAGTGAGTTTCCTAGTGGTTGTACAAGTTTATATTCCCACCAACAATGTAAGCTTGTCCCTTTTTGACTGCAGTGATGCCAGAATTTATTATTGTTAGAGTTCTTGATGATTGCCATTCTTCAAGTGTAAGATGGAATCTTAGCACTGTTTTACTTTCCTTTTCTCTAAAGCCTAGAAATGTGCAACATTTTTTATATATTTGTTGGTCCTTGTATTTCTTCCTCTGAGAAGTGCCTGTACATTTTTTTTAGTCCTTTTCTTGGTACATTTTAGGTATACAATTTGTTTACATTTATCATTGGGTGTGTGTACCTGTACATGATATATCTTGGTTATTTTTTCCCCATTACCTGTGCACCCTTCCTGTACATTTTTTGATTGGTTCTTTTATTTTAGGTTATCTAATATTTTTGAATTCTTCATATATTCCAGATAATATTCCTCCGTCTGAGGAATATCTTGAAAAATATTTTTCCATTCTGTATGTTATCTTTTCACTCTGTTAATTGATTTCTTCACTGTGTGGAAGATTTTTAATTTGATGTAATGTCTGTTGTTGATTCTTGATGTTATTTACCATACAATTATCATCATTCTGTTTAGGAAATTTCTCGAACACTTATGACTAATTGTTTTACTTATTTTATCTTGAAATATGCTCAATATTTCTCTTTTAATATTTAATTGATTCATTTTGATATAAGTTTAGTGTACTGTTACAAATATGGGTCTAGTTTAAATCTTCAGGCAAACAGACATCCACTTTTTGCAGTGTCATATCTGAATAGGCTAACTTTCCTCCAATGTATGCTTTTGGCACTTTTGTCAAAAATCAAAGGATGTTCAAAAGTCTGAGGATGTTTCAGCATCCTCTATTCTGTTCCATTGATCCATGTATTTTTTCCCGGTATCAAATTCTTTTTATTACTGTTAATTTGTAGAATATCTTGAGAGTCAGGTAATGTGAGGTCTCCTGCTTTACTCTTGTCACTAAAAATTGCTTTTGCTATTCACTTCGGGTCCCAAATGAATATTAGGATTATTTTCCCTAGATCTGTGAGATATGGTATTGAGATATTGATTGGGACTGCATTGAATCTGTGTTACAGTTTTTGGAGTAAGGCCATTTTTTGTAGTGTTGGTTCCCCCCATGTAGGAGCTGGGAACATTTTTCCATTTTCTGATATGTTCTTCAATCTCTGTTTCAGATTAGTGTAGCTTTCTTAGAGAGGTCTTTCATTTCCTTGATTAAGATAATACCTGCATATTTTATTTTACTTGATGTTACCATGAATGTTATTGGTTTTATAATTTCCTTCTCGTTGACTTCACTATTGGTGTGTACAACTGCTATTGGTTTGTGTTTGTTGATTTTGTATCCTGCTATGTTGCTACAATTTTTCATTAATTCTAAGAGTTCTTTGGTGGAGTTCTTTGGTTCTCCTATGTAGAATATCATGTCATCAACAACTAGAGATAATTTGAATTCTTGTTTTCCTATATGTATCCCTTTTATTTATTTCTCTTGCCTGATTGCTCTGGCTCTTACTGTATTTTGAATACTATGTTAAAGAGAAGTGGTGATAGTGAGCATCATTGTCTCATTCTTAACTTTGGAGGGAATGCTTTTAGTTTCTCCCCATTTCCTATGATACTTGCAATTGTTTGTGGTAAATCGATTTTAGGAAATTCAGGTATGGTGCTTCTATACAAATTTTCTTCAAGGTTCTAATCATGAAGGGATATTGAATTTTGTTGAAAGCCCTTTTTTGGATCTATTGAAGTGAACACTTACATTTTACCTTGCTTCTGTTTATGTGATGTATTACATTTACTGATTTGGATATGGTGAATCATCCTTCTATTCATCTGGAATGAAACCTACCTGATCATCATGTATGATCTTTTTGATGATATGGTGCATTCTATTCACCACTATCTTGCTGAGGATTTTTGCATCTATTTTCACTAAGGAGATTGGCCTGTAGTTTTGTCTTTTAGTTGAGGCTTCACTTGATTTTGGAATCAATGTGACTCTGGCTTCCACAAATGGAATTGGAAGCACTCTGTTGCTTTCAGATTCTTTGAAATCTTGAGGAATATAGGTGATATAATATCTTGAAAGGTTATAGGGTTCAGCAGTGAATTTATTGGATCCTCTGCTTTTTTAGTTGGTAGATTCCTTATTACTATCATAATTTCATTGCTTTTGCTGTATTATTCATAATTTTGTGTCCTACTGAGTAAGCTTTGGTAGTGTTTATGAGTCTAGGACTCTGTCTATTTCTTCAAAATTTTCCAATTTACTGGAATACAATGTTTCATAGTAGTTACTATTTTCTGAATTTGATGGTGTCTGTTGTGATTCTGCTTTTTCTCTGCTAATTCCATTGATGGTAGTCTCTCTTTTGGCGAGTTGGTGTAATGGTTTATCTACTTTATTTATTCTTTCAAAGAACCAGATCTTCAATTTGTTACTTCTTTGTATTATTTTTACAGTCTCAAGTTCATTGATTCCCATTCTAATCTTTATAATTTCCAGCTTTTATTTATTTATATTTTGGTTTGGGCCAAGATTGTTTCTGAAGCATCTCAAGGTTCCTCATAAAGTTATTTCTTTGAGTTCATTCTTTTTTCCTAGGGTAATGAGTAGTTGCATGAACTTTCCTCTTAGGACTGCTTTCTTATCGTCCTAGAGGTTCTGGTGAGTTGTACAGGCATTGTTATTAAATTCCAAATAATTTTAGATTTTTTCCTTAATTTTTTTCTGTGACCCATTGGTTATTTAGGAGTGTGGTATTAATTTTCCAGGTACATCTATATTTTCCATGATTTTTCTGGTGTTGATTTCTAATTTTATTGTGCAGTGGTGGGACAGTACACATGGGATGTTCTTTATTCTTCTGTGTTTATTCAAGCAGGCATTGTAGACTAGTATGTGGTCTATTTTTGAGAAAATACCCGGTGTTTCAGAAAAGAATGTGTATTCCCTTGTATTATAGTTGAATACTCTGTAGGTATCTATTAAATCCATATGTACAAGGGTGTGTTTAGCTCCATGAAAGTGGGGTATTAATATCCCCAATTATGATAGTATTAGTTTCAACTGGACTTTTATGTTCAGCAGTAGTATATTTGTTTTCGGAAGATAGGGTCTTCAGTATTGAGTGGATAAATATCTGTATGTGTTATCTCTTTTCATTGAATTGTTTCCTTAACTAGTTTGTAGTGACCTTCTTTGTCTCTTCCAATCAGTTTTAGCTTGAAAGTTATCATGTCTAAGATTAAAATTGTTAGCTCTGCTTTTTTGCAGTGTCAGCAGTGCCAGAGCTCAAACATGCCACTAGAATAAGTGTCTTCTCCTTCAGGACCAGGCCTCCTGAAACTTTTACCCAGCACACCTGCCCCACACCCCACAGGAATACAGGCCCCATGAGCATCCTGCTCTGATGCTGGGCCTCACGAGGAACCTTAGGTGACCTCTATTTAGTGACCCCCTTCTCCAAGCCTCTCTCCCGAGCTGGCTGTCACTCAGGCTCTGTGGGGTAAAACTACAGCCCTGGTGTCAAACTCTCCTCCTGAGGGTTGGTTTCTTCTTCAATCAGGTCAAATGTCATCTCTATTACCCTGAGTTTTGGAGAAGTCAGTAGGAGAGGTTTAGTCAGTTGGGCTAGGGATGTGTTCGGTCCTGGGCTCCTTCCTGGCTGTGCACACAGGGCCCAGTGCAGGTGGTGCAGGTGTCACCACTGGCTGAGGTTTGGGGACTGCAAATGTGATGTAATCTCACTTCTGAGAAGATAATATGGATTTTCCGTGCAGAATCATGCGATGTTGTTCTTTCATATTAGAAATTAACACACATTTTTCAATTATAAATTTTTCATAATCTAAATTAAATAATTTATCGTCTTTACCAACATCATCACACAACACTCCTAGATTGATTGAGTTTATCTGGATTTATGTTTTAAATTGTGCTTTAAGGAAATCTAGAGAATGGATACAAGATAACAGGAGTTGCTGTGTTTTCATCATCACCACACCCACCAACCTGAAAATTAACCATCCTCTCTGTGATTCTCCTTTTGCTTTCATGATGTAACTGTAATGCAGAGCTACATTTCTTCTCAAATATGTGTAACAACATTCACCTCCCACACTTACTTTATACTCTCAACTTCTAATGGAAGGGAAAACCCATCAGCTGCACCATTCCCACTTCCTAAGCATCAAACCCAGCACCAGCACAGTGCCTGGTTATCACCCTGCTCATCACTGATATCCTCCAGGGCATTTCACTCACATTTTATTCATCTGCTTCATGTGTCAATATTTGTTAATTCTTTGATTTTTCCCTCTAGCACTATCATGTGACCTAGCACACAGGCCATTGTTTTCCTTAGTAAGGTCAACAAATAAAAAGTGCACTTTCCTAACCCTGCTGACCAAGTCCTCTCTCACCTTCAAAGGAATTAGCAGAGGCTGTGACAAATTCCCCACCACTTAATCATATGCATACCAGCCACATTTTATTCTTCTCTGCGAGAATCTGTATCATTATTTTCACAAATTCAGCAGTGTTCTGAAAGTCAGCACAATGCATTCTGTGTCAGATCAAAGATTGGAACAAGGAACCACACGGAGGTAGCAGATTCTCCCAGTTCTGGATGTCAGGGTCAGCTGCTCCCCACCTCAGGCCCACAGCAGCTCTGCTCACTTGTCCACATCCTAGCCAGCTAGTCCATATAGTGTTAATCAGTCTCTCCTTACTAATGTTGGTCTATTATTACCTGCGTCCAGGCAGCCTGACTACTAGTTATTTTGGGGAAGGGAAGGATTGAGAATAAAAAAGGAATTAAGGTGTGTTATCCACATGTACCAACTCCCTCTGATGAATTTAATAATTATGCACTGCAAGTATGTAGTAATAAAAATAAATATTTACTACAAAATAATAATAGTGAACAGTCAGATTGCAATATGCTGGATTCAATTCCCTGTTCATGAAATGATGTGGAGAAAAAGGATTTTCAGAGAACACTGGTTACAAACAAATCAATAAAGCATGTTGGCACTGAGGTAAAGGACAGAGACCTGCACCAGTCACAGATGTGACATATGAGGGGAGCAGGGCAGGTGTCCTTGTCAGATCACAGATGAGCACATGAGCATTTAGATGGCCTTTTTTTCCTACGGTGTAGATAAATAGTATTAATGGCAATGGTGACTATACTGGACACCACTGGGTCCCTGCGGTGCCATCACATACAGAGTGACTCCTCCATCCGGTATGTCCACCTCTTCACACTAGAGGTCAGAATGTAAAGTCCACATCATCAGGGTCTCATAGGAAGGGAGGATGGATTTGGGCTCTGCTCTCTGCCACCAGTTACTCATGAATTCTGAGACAGTTTCCCGATTCAGAGAAAGATATGGAGATCAGCTCTGAGGGGGATTATTTGAGACCTAATTAATGTCACTGGTAGCTTCTTTCTGCCCAGGGTAACTCTGTCTATTCTCTAATGGATTTATATAAAATTCAGTTGCAAGGAATCATGAAGTCTTTCCTGCATTGTACTGAAAAACATTTCACTGAATCCTAAATACAAAATAGTAAATAAGAACTGGAGACCAGTAATATATAAGAACTACACATCACTAAAATTAGTGCCCATCACATCACAGAACGGAGGTCATTTCAACAGTTGTCTCTGTGTTCAGCTCTGAGGTTTGCATCCATCCTTATTCTCTATCAGGTCAGGAGTCTACAGGTCTAGAATGTCCTAACAACAACTCATTTTATTACAGAAGAAAGGCCTCAGTAGTAGGCTGAGTTGTATTTCAACAAGGCTAGAAATGATACCACATAAGTATAACTATCTACTTTGATTCAGAAAAAAGGGGATGAAAGTTTGAGGTGAAGAAGAATTTTCTCCATAGAAACTCCTGAACATAGATACATACAAATGCATTTCACATCCAAATAAAGAGTCAACTCGAGTGTCCAAAAGCCTATAATATAAATGACAAATTTCGTATCTGAGACAATTTGGTCTGAATTCAATGGGATGGCAGTATTTAGTTGCTGGCCTCAAAACTTTCAATTATGCCCCATTGTCATCATCGTGACTTTTTCAAGTGGAAAGGGGCTCAAGAGTTGGAAGGACCAGGGAGGGAAAGGAGGGTTAAGGCATGAACAGAAAAGAAGTAACATGTAATTTGTACATGTTCAATCTCCCCAGAGTAAATGTAGTCACCATGTATGGCAAACATGTACAGTACTAATAAGAAATTAAAAATTTAAAAATCCTTAGAAATGTGCAAATTTTAAGAATGAGCAAATGGAGAATGGAAATTGGTTTGAGGTAGTACCCAGAAATTGATGTGCACATATGTGCCTATACCATGGATGTATGTGGTGGGTATACACACATGCACTTATACACATGTGCTGTATTGACACACTTCACACCCCTGTCATCCCTGGGATCTGTGTGCTGGTTTCCATATCTGCAAATCCATCCTTCATCTCAGAACTCATCCAGCTCTCTGACCAGCTTCTCCACCACAAGTCTTGTCCTGGAGTGAGAGTAGCCAGGGAGAGCACTTGGCCCTCTGAGGGCTCAGTCAGAACCATCCATCCAGAGGCAGTTCCCAAAAGTGGGACCTCCTGTCTCTTCCTCATACAACAATGCATCCTGCATACAAATGGTGCAGGAGGCACTCAGATCACAGATTAAGGCACATCACACATTTGCTTAAACTAAGCTTCTTCTTCACACTTTAAGATACTGTCTGGGATTGGTAATGATAGTCTGAAACAAAATGGAACAGTACTGGCCCTTCCTCTTTCTTTTTTAGTTTTAAACAGTGGCTTTTATTCAAATACTACTCATCTGTACCATTTAAAATACAAGCAGAGCAGAAGTAAATGTTTTATTCTTCCAACTAAATTCCAGTACTACAAGGGCAGTAAAACAGTGATACACTGGAAAAAATGCAGCAATAAGCACTTGTTAAAAAGACTGATAGAACAAATAAAACTACCAAAAAACCATATAAATCCATTCTGAAACCCCAAGAAGTCCTACCATATAGAAATGCCCTCCTCTTTCATTATTTCACAGGAAGCACTGTAGGATATTTGCTTACTATGGCCCTGGGATTACATTCTAAATTATTAATAACTGGTTACACCTTGGTTGTAGTGCACAATTAAAATCACACTAACTACATCTGAAGTGTCATTCTACCATTGCTTTTACACAACCAGTGAAGGGCATGTCTAGAATATCAGTTTATCTTTCTCTAATATATTAATATAAGAAGCCAAATTGTAATGATACAGCAAAATGAGGCCACCAGTATCAATACAGGGAGCAAAGCTTCACATCCAGGTTGTACTGACATCAAGGTAATTTTCAAAGCCAGTTGCTGCTGCCTAAGAGTGGTTGTCACTGATGCAAGTTTGAAATAACCTGCATTCTGGGGGTATTGGCATTGCTGTATGTCATAACTGGGACCTCCCCCATCAATTTGACAAGAAACAAGGCATCCCACAAACGCAGAAAATGTGATTCATGGAACATAACTAGCAGGCTGTTCTCCATATAGTCACATTATTTAATCATGTGTAAATTTAACAAATGCATCATATTGTTCTGCAAGCTTTGTACTCAATATTTCTTCATATTCTTCTTGAATTTTCCAATGGCAGCTCCCAGATATGAGTGTCTCAGGGTTCAGACAGAAAGAAGTGAGGATGCTGCTTCTGAAATCAAAACTCCCTGTGTTCTCTGTCCTCATTGTCCTTTCCTAGGTGCAGCTACAATAGATGAGACATTGCCTGTCCCTCAGCTCTGTATGTTCTGGTTACTGCAGAGTGATTACTCTGGGAGCTGGACCCATCAGCCCCCAGGGAAGGGGATTGAATGGATATGGCAAGATGATTTTAGTGGAGCCACAGCTGATAATTCATCCCTGAGAGTCAACTCAGCATCTCCTGAGACACATCCAAGAACTAGTTTACCCTGCAGCTTGGCTCAGTACCAACAGAGGACGCAACTGTGCATTACTGTTCAGGAGATTTTGTGAGGAGACACCAGTGTGAGTGGAAACTCAAACTCTACAGGACCAGCCGGGATTGCTCAGGATAAAATCGAGAGGGATTCCAAAGTCCAGCAGGGACAAGGAGTGGGGACCCTGGGGATCCACAGAAAACCATCAAAGGCCCCAGGAACAGGTTCAGAGACGGAAGATGGGGAATGAGGTTCTTGGAATCAATATCTGGGGTTTCCTCTCTGTTTCTGCATTGTATAAACTTAGGACTCCCTGCAGTACATCTACTGCAATCACTTGGAAGGAGTCAAGCTCGAAGGCAGGTGAGTGTTTTGGTTGATGTTCAGTTAGAATACATATATATTTACTTCTTCATTTATTTCTTCATCTCAATCATATACATTTAAGTGGAAGGATAATCCCAACTTGCACATACTAGAAAGAAGACTGAATTTTAAAAAATTATATGCTTTGCAAAATCCATCATCATCATCATCCTAAAAAATTAACCTACTAATTTTGTCACCACGAGAGGGGATTGTCTCATGCAGAAATACAGTTACACTTAAGGACTGGGTGGAATAAAGGAAGACACAGGAAGGAGAATTTATAGAACATTATAGGAGAATTTATGTGTACCTCTCCATTACATTACATGAACATGGGAATGATTATGTCAGTATTTAACAAGCTGTATATTTCTGTTAAAATATACCTCATTTAGTCATCAGTAAAATTATTTTATAGAAAATAGATGATTTATTAATTATTAAATATTAATAAAACTAAATATTAACACAGAGATAAATAATAAAGTGGGTTATATCAGAGTTAAATATAGGCTTTAAGAATCCTGGTTGTGCATTTATTTAGTGAATCATTGGAATGTTGAAAAATCATGTCATATTCTCTTATTAGAGGAAGAGTTCTGAAAAAACATAACTAAGCATGCTAACTCTGTCTTAGAATTGCTCATGCAGCAGCAAAGTACTGTGAGTAGGATATAGGCCCAAATACATGAGATATCCTTATCTCATGTTAGGTCAAATCTCATAGGTCTGTTATACTTTTTGCTCTATATGCACATCTGCAAACCTTAGGAAATGACCAAATCAATTCATTGCATACATACATAACTATGAGAAAACAAATAAAGTTGTGTTCATCACAGCTCATGCACATAGTAAGAAATCATATATTCCTTATTATGAATGTTACAAAATATCTCCCAGAAAACTCTCATGTGCTCTGGACCCATCTCTAGCTGAGGCTTCCACACCAGAGCTGGTTATGTAGCAGGCGCCCATGCAAATAGGGCCTCCCTCTGCTGATGAAAACCATCCGAGCCCTGACCCTACAGCTCTGCAGAGGAGCCCAGCCCTGGATGTGCAGCTGCTCCCACTCTGTGATCAGGACTGAGCACCGGCCCCTCACCATGGAGCTTGTTCTGATCTGGGTTTTCATTGTTGCTGTTCTCAAAGGTGATTTAGTATGAACAAGAGATACTGAGTGTGTTATTGAACATGAGTGGGACAAATAGTGGACATGTGTGACAGTTTCCTGAGCTCTGTGTCTCTGTGTTTGCAGGTGTCCAGGCTGAGGTGCAGCTGTTGGAGTCCGGAGGAGGCTTGGTGCAGCCTGGGGGGTCCCTGAGACTTTCCTGTGCAGCCTCTGGATTCACCTTCAGTGACTACTGGATGAGCTGGATCCGCCAGGCTCCAGGGAAGGGGCTGGAGTGGGTTGGGGAAATTAACCAGAATAGTGGTACCATACGGTACCCAGACTCCGTGAAGGGCCGATTCACCATTTCCAGAGACAACGCTAAGAACACGCTGTATCTGCAAATGAACAGCCTGAAAACCGAGGACACGGCCGTGTATTACTGTGCTAGAGACACAGTGAGGGGGCATCAGTGTGAGCCCAGACACAAACTTCCCTGCAAAGAAATTTATGACCAGCAGGGCTCGCTGGGGATGCATAGAGAACCAAGAATAGATTTAGAGGAATGTGAACGTTCTGGCGGTTGGTGGACAGGCAGCCTTGAGCCCACGTCCAGACCAAGATGCTGCAGTACCAGACCTGGGAGGACTTCAGTCGCGTGGCTGAGAAGCTCTACCTCGCGGACCTGATGAAAGCACGGATGGTTCTCAAATATAGGCACGCTGATGGGAATTTGTGTGTTAAAGTAACAGATGATTTAGTTTGTTTGGTGTACAGAACAGATCAAGCTCAAAATGTGAAGAAGATTAAGAAGTTCCACAGTCAGCTGATGGGATTTATGGTAGCCTAGGAGTCCCGCAGTGTTACTATGGAAACAGACTGACAGTATAAAATGAAGAGTCTTTTTGTTCTGTTTGTAGGAAGTAAATATCTTTTGAAATTGAGGAAGTATTGGAGCAGAAAATACTTTATGTAACTGAGTGGGCTATTCAAAAGCCAAGAGGCCATTTTTTTGGTATTTTCTTTTTAATGTTTATCTTAGAGCTGTGGAATGTAAGTGCTTTCAGTTAGAGAACTATCATTTACTTTTTGGAAATTGAATAGGAAATGCATCTATCTTAGAAACTTGCAGAAACTATTTGATGTTGGGCAAAATGATGTATAAGTATTTCTCTGGTAAATAGGTATCAGTAAATTTAAAATGAAATACCAAGAAAATCCAGTTCTTAAATTTAGTTCATCTGCCTTTAAGAGAAAATGAATAGCACAAAGAATCAACAACTGGGATCTCATCATATTAAAAAGCTTCTGCACTGCAAGAGAAACCACCAACAGAGCTAACAGACAACCTACAATGTGGGAAGAAATTTTTAGCAGCTATACCTCAGACAAAGGTCTACTTTTGAAAATACATAAAGAACTGAATAAAATCAGATCCCCCAAATTCAAAGACCCAACTCAAAAATGAGCATCCAAAATGAACAGACATTTCTCAGACAAAGAAGTAAAAACAGCAAATAAATATATGAAAAAATGTTCAACATCACTGGTCATTCGAGAGATGCAGATGAAAACAACACTGAGATTCCACCTCACCCCACAAAGAATGGCTGCAATCAAGAAATCAACCAATAACAAATGCTGGCGGGGATGTGGGGAGAAAGGAACCCTTCTCCATAGTTGGTGGGAGTGTAGACTGGTGCAAGCACTGTGGAAATCAGTGTGAAGATACCTCAAAGAACTAGGACTACAGGTCCCATTTGACCCAGCTATTCCCCTACTGGGAATCTTCCCTAAAGAATTAAAAGAATCATACCACAGCGATATATGTGCACCTATGTTTATAGTGGCACAGTTTGTAATAGCTAAAGCTTAGAAACAACCCAAGTGCCCATCGACTGGAAACTGGATAAAGAAGATGTGGTTTTTTTCTAAAATGGAGTATTACTCAGCCATAAAGAATGAGAAACTAGAGACACTTATAGCTAAATGGATGCATATTGAGGCCATACTCTTAAGTGAAATAAATAGGACACATGTGTAAATAGCGAATAGTTTCTCTAATTCGAGAAACTGAAAGTGTAAATAAGGTTAAAATGAATAATTGATAATTATAAATAGGAAAAAGTCCAAGGGTTTGGGGGTGGCAGGAGGGGAAGGGGAAAGGGAAGAAGGGAAAGGAAAAATTATGAGAAAGAAAAGAGAATGGAATCAAAGTTTGTGTAAATAGGGAAGGGTGGAGGGGGTGAAGGGTGCACAGGTAATGGGAGAAAAAATAAGAACTAAGATACATCATGTTCAGGTACAAACACCCAATGATAAATGTAAATGTACTGTATACCTAAAATGTACCAATAAATATATAAATTTTAAAAAAGAGAAAATTAAAAGTAATCATTTTAGTGGATTGTTATATTTCTTTGGATCATAAACTTGCACTGTTGATAACCAATAAATATATATGATAATTGGAGAAAAAAAGAAAGTTGTTTTCTTGTTAAAATCAGAGACTTCTTTTCTACATAATACTTACCCCTAGACACTCTGATTTCATATATCTGTGCTTACCTCTGCTGTCTCTCATTAGACACCTTTGTTAAAATAGAAGAACACATTCTCAACTGTGCAAAACTCAATTTGATACTTTAGTTAAATATGATTCTGCTGTGGGCATCAGGATCAGATCTTAAGGAGTCTCAGGGAACTTGGTGAAAGTCTGGTAGAAATTTGGAATCTGCAGTGAGAAGCAGTCAGTCTGATCCCAGATAAACCTCACTTGTCGGGTGATCAGGACCAACAGGCCGTGCTCAGTACAACCGGGGGATGCTCAATCACTCCAAAGGGTGCTGAGGACCACAGCAGAGCACGCAGCATGATCAAGAACCAAGAACCAGACATTCCAGGGTCCCAAAATAGGAGCAGGTCCACTCAGGCCCCGGGGAGACTTTACCTGCATTCTCCTTGATATTCATCCCCTGATGAATCATTTCTCTGCCTTTATTTAAGAGGAATAATAATGGGCTCTGTGACTTTTTCATTAGGTCTCCATCATCAAAGCCAACATTTATATGTAACATTTTAGATAGCATTTATAATGTTTCTAACATTTTGTAACTAAATCTTGAGACAATCTTTATAACAAATTTATTTTACTACTTCAAGTATTAATAATATCATCAGTTAAAAGTAAAATGTTCAGATAAAGAGTAAGCATATCTGCCCTTGCTCCCCACCTTAAGGAGAAAGCATTGTATCTTCTCCATTCATATGAGGTGTTCTAGCTGGAAGTATAGCGTACACGTCTTTAATCTGTTGAGAAGCTTCTGTTCTACTTCTAGTTTCCTGATAGCTGTTACCATGAGCAGCTGTGGAATTTAGTCCGATACTTATTTGGATCATATGGCTTTTTCCTTTCCTCTGTTAAAATGATGACTTTTGGGGGTGGATCTTCCAATGCTGAACCAACACTGCCATCCCTAGAAGAAAACCACTTTCTGCATGCTGCCAGATCTGACTTCTAATAGTTTCTTTTGTTAAACAAATTTCTATCTATGTTCATACTTTTTTTCTATTATCTTTATCCAGTTTTAGGATTAGCACAATGTTGAGTTCCTAAAATGAGGGGAGAAGTGTTCCTTCTTTTTTCTGCTTTAAATGATTGATATAATTTATCAGTTAAAATGTATACAAGCCTGTTGTTGTCATATAGTTAGGTTTTCAAGCTAGGAATATACTTTCTTTAATAGGTGCCATTCAAATTTTATATTTCCTCCAGAGTTAGTTTCATTAATTTGTCTTCCAAGGTACTTCTTAGAAGCTGTCAAATTTATTTCAAAACAGATTTTTGAAATATGCTTTCTATATCCTTTTAAATTCTGTAAAATCTGTGGCAACGTCTCCTAGATCTTGATATTGCAATTTTAAAAATGTATAATTAATATTGTGTAACAGGAAGAAAAGATCTAAAGGTTCAGGAGAAGTGGGAGGGGTGGGGGAAAGGAAAAAAAGGAAAAGAAAAATATGAGAAAAGGAAAAAAATGGAAATAAAATCTTCGCAAATAGAGAAGGGTGGAGGGGGTGAGGGGAGGGCAAGGGAAGGGGAAAAAATAAGAACCAAGATACTCACGTACAGTTACAAGATCCCAATGATGAATGTAACTGTATTTTATACCTAAAATGTACCAATAAACTTAATGGGAAAAAAAGTAAAATGTTCATTATCAATCAGTACATTACAATCAAAACAAGTACAAATATAGTTACATTGTCATTTTAAATCATTTTTCTAAATTGCCAAAGGAACACGAGACTTTTAAAGTTCTTTTTATTCTTCCTTTTCCCTCTCTCTCCTCTAGTCAAAGTGAAGGCAAATCTATTTCGGTCTTTATGGATTTGGCATGCCTGAACATGTTTCATATCATATGCTTCAGAGAACAGTGAGAGAGTGCTTTATCAAAGTTCATCTGCTTCACAAAAGAATTCCAATTTTATGCACTTTGTGCCAACCTGTATGGCTGGGATAAAAATTACAGAGAGTATCATATATTGATGAGGATGTGGAAAAACTACAACTCTCACATTTGGTGATGAGAGTGTGACATTTCACAGCTAGTCTACAAACAGTTTAATAGATTCTGAAATTACCAAAAGGAAGTCATGATATAATTTCTCGCATTGGGTAATTAACTAAGAGTGTTCAAACTGCACTTTTGCACAAGACTCTTGCAATGTAATGCCTATAAAACTTTCTAGTGATAACTACAATTTAGAAACTACTCAAAAGTCTGTCAATGCATAAATGTTGATGAAGTATGACAGGTACATCAAAATGTAGGACATTCTTCAACTGTAAAATGGATGGTATTAATATCCCTGTCACTGCATGAATATACATAGAAAACTGCTTACAGATAAAAAAAACTTTACTGTGTGACACTGGGGACTTATAGTATCTACATCATCCATATCCATACACACAGAAAATAGACAACATCTTCCAGGAACTATGAGGATGGGGTAGGGGTTAGATATTAAATAACTAGAAATAGGCGTAAGTTTTGTTATGATGATGAACACACAGGATACTTATTGTTACAGAATAGTCACAAATGATTTAAAAAGTGCCTTTACAAAAAACAAACTAAAGGCTGTAACATATAACATAATTCTGGGCAAAACAAGCAGTCTAAAACCAAAATTTAACAGTTCAAAACCTATTGTGTAGTTACACTAATACACTAATATTTAAACCATGCATACATATATAAACGTAATTCAATAGACAAGAAATAGCCTATAAAAAAGGACAACATAATTTCTTAAAAAGTTTTTCCAAAGGTTTTTACAAGTATAATAGATTAAAATATTTATTTCAAAAATGTATGCTATATAAAATAAATTTAAGCCACAATCAGATATTACCGCCCACTTTACAATGACTATTAACAATACAATCAAAATAGCTAGAGATCTCAAATACCCAGAGAAAGCTACACTACACTGCTAGAGGGGGCATAAGTCACTATAGACAGCATCAAAAACTACAGAGGCTCATCCCTAAACTAAACACAGAAGCACCATGTTATCCAGTGACCTTATACAGTTTTCTCTTGTTACACCTGAGCATAAACCTATAAAAAAAGGATAAATCTCTGAATACAGGCAAGTTACCAATCTTGAAGAAGGAAGTAATAAAAGCCAGAAAAGAACAATAATGAATAGTAAGAGTAAAAAAATTGTGAAGGATATTTGCAGTTTCAGGGCAATTGCAGTGTTTTCCAAGCATAACTATTAGCTAGCTTCTCAGAAAAAAGTCCACAAATTACTGAGGCAGTGAACTCTGAACTGCAACATCATGAGGGTATGCCCATACATGAGGGTATGTATTGACAGGACAGAGAAAAGGATGCCAAACAAGACATCCCCTCAGCACACTGAGGGGCTCAAGGATGCAAGCATCTTGATATGTGTGAAGGCTGAGCCTTCTTAAATAAAAAATTTTGTGCTTTCAGGCAGGAATGCTTTACAGTACTACAGCCAGCTTCACCTCTCTCGGACTTGACAGTCATGACTTTTAGCTCCTCCTTTCATATATGACATGTTTGAGGCCGTTTAACATCTTTCCTGCAACTCTCCTCCTGATCTTCTCCTTTCTCAGTTTGACCTCTGTAGATGCCTCTCCCTAGATACTGGGATCTTTTAGATAAATGGGACCCTGGCATTTGTTTGTCTCCCAACAAACTGGATGGGAACCTGCACACAGTGGCTCCTTTCTCCCACTCTCAATATGGCCACATCTGACCTCCTCTTTCCTGTGTCACCATTACCCATCTCAGGGCTCAGCACATGGTCCAATGACCCCTTTATTATCCACCTTGGAAATCCTGGCTCAAAAAGGTACTGGATTAGGGAGGTCTAGGAGTCTCTCAGTCTAAAATTCACCCATCTCTCCAAGGAGTTAGCTAAAGGACTAATAAAAGCCCCCAACCAGATAGGACATATCCAATACCAGTAGATTCTCTGGCCTCTGTGGTTCTTCAAAATTGCTAAGGTTTAGCCCACTTTATGGCCTCACATGGAAGGATCTGCACCTTCCTACAAGAATAATGATGCTACTTCACTAATGAATCAGAGACAGTTAAATATAGAGCCAAGTGGTTCAGAGATCAAGCATTAAGACTCCCAGATATCAGCTCACAAAACATCTTGCCCCTCCGTCCCCACTGGCTACTCCTTCTTCTGACTACACACATTATTGTTGTCATTGACAACAATTTATTACAAAGTTTATTTCAGGGATGCATGGCAACCATCTCAAGTTATCCCATGAATCCCTGTAATGGAGTTCATTCTTCTAACTTTTTTTCATTAAGTTTATTGATACAGGGAAACAGAGCGTTCATTCCTCTGTCTTTGAGAATAACCCTGTTGTCTAACATTACAAGATATCTCTGGCTCAAGTGTTGTCATAAGAGTTGTTTTATCTCCAATATTCTTTAGTTCCATTGATTTCAGGATAGAATTCTTTAAAATAAATCATCTGTGCTCCATTAAATATGAATCTATATACATTTATTGGAGATATTAGACTTTCAGTTTTTTCTTATATCAGTTCTCTGTAGAGATCATAGAGTCAACTAGAGAAGATCCAAGTATTTCATTGGCAAGACATTGGCTAGTGATAGGAAGTTAACACAGGCTGTCAAAAACATTCAGAATGATATGACAGGGCCATAAGTGAGAGTCTGAATAACCTAATATTTTAAATTCAATCAGCAATAATAAGATAAAATTGACGGGCAATTCCAGTTTTCACAGAAATAATTAAACACCTGACCTCTGATATTGAAAATGGTGTAGGCCAGGGATTTAGCTCAGTGGTTCCATCACCTGCCTTGCAAGCATAAGGAGCTGAGTTTGATCCCCAGTACCAAAAAAAAAAAAAAAAAGGTAAAGAAAATGGTGTGACAGATGTGTGTAAACTTACATTCTTAAGGTTCTGTTGGTCACAAATTCATAAGGCTTGTTTCATTGAAAGTGTTGAATGAAGTGAGACTCAGGCACACACCACTAAATGACATTTTGTATCAAAGTGCACACAGACGTAATACACACATGTTCTATGGATTTTGGGGCTCGTGGCCAACAGACACTTTCACTTTGATGTTCTTGGCATTGCTGTGGGACATATTTTTTATACATGTTTGCCAGGATTATCTGTCTTTATTATTTTCATTTAAAAATTGCAATTTACTTGCTTTAAACTGCTGCTGTTGAGGTCATACTCTGTCTTTCACATGATGACTTATCTTGAATACTACTTAATACTCTCAGATACTTTAAGTTTATAATGTGTATGAAACATATATTAGCTATTGAAAACATATATTTTATATAAAAATTGTAGAGAAATTTGTTGTCCTGGAAAAAACATTTCCTTCAGAAATATAGACAGAAGTGTTACTTAATTTAGAAACAAAATTAGTGTTCTTCCATCTTAGAATTCATGACCATGAGCGCTGTGTTAGAATATGGAGAAGTGGAACTTTAAAAATGCCAGAAAGGTAAATAAGGGCTGGGGATTTAGCTCAGTGGTTCTGGTGCCTGCTTCGCAAGCCCAAGGACCTGAGTTCAATCCCCTGTACCAAAAAAAATGAATTAGTTAAGGGGCTGGGGATTTAGCTCAGTGGTTCCATTGCCTGTCTTGCAAGCACAAGGTCCAGAGTTTGATCCCCAGTACTGCCCCCCGCAAAAAAGAAAGGAGAATAACAACAATGAATCCTGTCTGAAATTTAGAACCTGGGGAAGAAAAAAAAAAGAAGTAGATCATAGAAACCAGGAAAGATCTGAGAAGGAAAATTAAATCTACATAGTAATTCAGGAGACAGAACAAAATGCAGAGAAGGGAAAAGATGATGTGAAGTTTCTACCTAGCTGTGGCATACGGTTAAAGGAGATTGAATTTACAAACAAGTAAAAGCTGGTGCCCAGGAGACCTCAGGAAGAATCTTGGCAACGGAAGGGACCAGTGTGTGCCGTAACCTGCTGGGAAGTTGTGGAATTCTGTTCCCACAAGACTCCTGTCACAGACAATAGCTGGTGAGTGACTCTGCTACAAGTGCTCACCATGCACATGGAGGGAGTGCTTGATAGGATGCCATTTGTGGGAATGGTTGATTTTCTGATCCTGAAACTCAGAGCACCCTCCAGATGTCTTTTCTTCAGGAATCCCAGTGTTACATTATCACAGTGACTATGTGAGTGACATCCATCAGAAATGGCTGTGATCAGGCATTCAGCTGGAAATAGACCTACAGCTTGAGTTGCTCTGGATTTGAAAGTCATAGCATTGGCTTCCTCCCTTTACTCCTGCTGCCTGCTGAGGCCTGAACCAGGGATGGATCTGGGGTCTGACTGCATTCTTTTTCTATCAGCAAAAACAAGGACAGATCTCCACTTGGATGTTGCCTGCAAATTATAGATCCTTGAAGAAAGCCAGGCATTCAAAACCACAGTGAAATTTATTTTTTCTTTCTTTTCTTTTTAAAGTGTATATATGTGTGTGTGTGTTCTTCATTCCATTCCTCTTCTTCACTATTTTATTCGGATGTAAGATATTTTCCTTTGTCATTTTCCCATGTTGCTTTTTCTCTATATCCTTTTCTCATTGTTTTCTTTATTTTTCCAATTTTCTCCTTTCAATTTTTCTCTTATTTTATTCTCAATATAATTATTTTCCCTTTTTATCACACATTTCTCTGTTTTTTGTGTTGTCTTTCTGTAATTCTATTTAAATCCATCAACACCTGAATGGGACCCTTTTCCCTAATTCTATCCCATCTTTCTCATTTAATATGCTTTAAATTTTCAAATTTTCTTGTTGTACTGCCTTTTCCCAACCCCCATATCTCTATCTGATAGAGAAAATTTAAACTATAGGTTAGTTATTAAGGTAGCTGAAGTACAATAAGTAATGAATTCCTTTAAGATTTACCTTTTCTGTAATTCTTGTTGTTTAAGGTGATGGCTAACTGACACTTTGACCTGTAACCTAGCTGTAGATAACATTTAACCTGGAGAAAAACAAAGTAGAAATGTTTGGGTAGTTTTAAGCATTGTATGTGTTTTAAGTGCTGTATGTGTTTTAAGTGCCATCTGTTTGTTATATGTCTGTGACTATAACCATTAACAGGAACTAATTGTAAAAGGAAAACAGAAATTTGACTGACTAATACCACCGGGAATGAGCTAATGGCTAAAACAAGATATAAAAGGAAATGTTAAAACAAAGGACAGCACAGACATTGATCAGATGAGTTTCTGGTGGTCCCACCTGCTTGCAAGTAAAGGTTTTGTTTTTTTACCCAAATTCTGTGTCTCCATTCATTTCTTTCTGTGATTCTGGAACATTTGGTTCCCTGAGTAGAAATCAGGAAAGAAGTGGCTCTTTTGGGCATCAGCCTGAACTCCACCAGAGGGAGTGGCTCTCCGTCTCCTTGAGAGGAAAGGCATGCCCCTGGGACTAATTTCCTAGGCTCCCCGACAGGACACAGAGATCCACTCACCAGTTTCAGATTGCCCAAACCCAAGATCGAAGATGACAGAAGGAGGGCTGCTGCTGTTGGTGTCTCCTCTATCTCTTTCCCGGCTGGGTGAGAAACCCTGGAAACCCCCTAGTAGCTAATTTTTTGTTTTGCTTTTGTTTCACTTTGTGAATTTGTATTTTTAACTTTGGGCAAAAATAGTGCAGGGGCCTGATCACCTCTTCTGCTTTGCCATTTGGGGAGGTAGTTTCTTTCCTTTGTTTTGGTTACACTTAGCGGGGGTCACCGGGAGGGAATGTGATAACTTCTGAATAAATGTGTGAGTTCTGGATAGTAGAGTGAGTGGAATGAGCTGCTGAATAAAATAAAGGGAGGAAGTGCTTGCGCTGCTTAAGGAGTCTTCCCTGAGTCACGAAATTTGTGTGCGGTCTGTCACGGAACTTGTGTGTGGTCATATTTTACAAAGGCACAATGGTGAGCTTAAGTGACAGCCCACCTTAACCTGAAAGGGCCTTAAAGTGGCTGAGAAGCCCGCAGCCAGGCAGGCGAGTGAGTGATCCCCCACCTTTGCTTGTCTTGCATCTCTGTACAAGGGTACCCATACACACACTAACACTCTGATCGGCCGATTGTGGGGACAGAAATATCTCATCCTATGTTTTGGAATGCATGCTTTAGAATTTTTTAAAAGGTTTTACTGGAAATTATGATATTAAGATGAAATCCAAAAATCTTAGAGCCCTTTGTGAGTTAGAAAGGCCCGCTCTTTGCCCAGCTTGGCCAACTGAGAGAACCCTAGGTGAGGGTCTCGTCTGGTCCATCTGGCTAACAGTCACCACCCCTGGACAGGAACATCCAGATCAATTTCCCTATATTGATTTATGGCTCAAATTGTACCACCGAATGCCTCCTTGGCTTCATATGTGTGCCCTGGTGGCAAAAAACAGTATCCTGGTCCTCCATCAGAAAGAAGATGATGCTGGAAAGAAACCAGTCCTTTCAGATCCAGACTGAGAGAATTTAGACTTTCCCCCTCCTTTTGTGTTGCTAAATTCACAGGTGTGGAGGAGGTGGGAACAAAAGCCTGAGAACTGCTTGACTTTAGTGCACCATAGGGTACATGCTGTGGTCAGACTCAGATAGGATGGAATAGTGCTTGCACTCAAATTGGAAAAAAGCATTGAAAAGAGAAAATAAGTAATGGATTGAAAACAGCTAAGAAAGCTCTGAAGGGCATAAAACAAAGCCAGAGAAAGTAAGAAATTTTAAGAGAGAAATCAAGTTATAAATTTTAACTAATTGATAAATGTATCTGTGTTTCAGTTTCAGTTGTTTAATTGGTGTGCTTAAAATATTTGTTGTACATTGCAAACTCTTCAATGGTAATTATAGGGTTAACTTGCTCTTTTCTGTACTTTGTTGATAAAAAAACTTAAGGTCACTACCATTCTATTAGCTGGCAACCAAATTTAAAGTGTAACAATCTGAAAACAAAAAAGGACACTTGAAAATTTTAACACTAAAGACAAGTTTGTGACAAAAGGTCTATAGTAAATGAGATTAAAAAATTAAAAAGCTATAAGTAAAAGAGATACAATTTTGATATAAAAATTTTATATGTTTGTCTTGTTAAAAAATAAAAAATAAATATACAAGACCAGAAGGTTTAGGTATGTCAAAAGATGTGTGAAAGTGATTTATCAAGAAAATATATATGTTTGTTTGTTGGTTTCAAGTTTGTTATGAAGTTTAAATATGTTTATATTGGTTGTCATCAAAGGGTTAAATTCAAAGTATGTTATTAATATGTGTACATTGGTCATCTTCAAAGAGTTTAAGAGCCAACAGGTTACAATATGATCTCCTCCTTTATGGTGAGTTAAAAAAAACTGTTGGGAAAAGTCACAAATATCTCAGACCAAGATGTGACATTTGAGATTTGACTTTAAAAAGGGCAAAGGAGGCTAGGTCCAGAGAAAAAAAGTAATTTATTCTCTGCCAAGACCCCTCCAAAATGCTTCAATTATTTGATTCCATCTTTGCTACCCATTGTACTAATTGGGAGGACTGTAAAAAAACTTTGTAGAACTTTTTTAACCCCTAAAGAAATGCAGAGAGTTTTAGGAGAAATTAAAAAGATTAATACCACTAGAATGCCAGGTGATATGCAGAATCCAGACGCTTGACATGAACAGCAATTCCCAGTAAATGTGCAGCCTGATTGGGATCCCAATGACCAAGCAGGACAGGAAAACTTGAGAAATTACTGGGCAGCCCTTTTAGTAGAAATGTGGGCTGCAATAAAAGACCTATTAATATGATTAAAGTGTCAGAGACCCAGCAGGAGCCGAATGAGAGCCCTGAGGAATTTTATGAGTGGCTTTGCGAGGTCTACAGAATGTACACACCATTTGACCCAGCAGTTCCAGAAAACCATCAGCTAATTAATACAACTTTTGTAACCCAGTCAGCACCAGACATTAAAAGGAAAATGCAAAGACAGGAGACTTGGGAAGGCATGAATATAATGCAATTGTTGCAATTATCTAGGAAAGAGTATGTGAATAGAGAGACAATGAAAGAGAAAGAGAGAGCCAGGAAGGAAGATGAGCAGGCTCAGAGGAGATCTCCTTATATAGCAGTAGCTTTGGGAGCCAAAGAAGAGAAGGAAAAAGAAAGACAAGGAACTAAAGTAGAAGAAAGACAGAAAAAAGGTTTTCGGCATGAGGACTTAGAGTTTGACCAGTGTGCACATTGCAGAGAAAGGACATTATAAGAATAAGTGTCCAAGGCTCAAAAAAAAAAAAAAAAAAAAAAGCAGGACTTGAAGGAAAGGAAGGATACTGGCACATTGTTGCCTGTGATGGAGGACAGTGACTGACACAGACCAGGCTCAATGCAGCGAGGCCCGCATGTGCCCATGGTCAATACAAAGTTAGGGGGCCAAAACGTGTCCTTAATGGTGGATAGTGGGGCAAAATACTCAGTAGTAACAGTTCCAGATGCCCCTCTGAGCGGAGAGCACATCCAAGTGATTGGTGCCACTGGAATTTCAGGAAAGTGCCAGTTTTGCTATGAAAGAACATGTGAAATTGGAGGACATAAAGTGAAACATGAATTCTTGTATATACCAGAATGTCCTATCCCCTTACTAGGAAGAGATTTATTATCTAAACTGGGAGCTACAATAACTTTCACCCGATGAAGAAATGGATCTCTGCATTTAGACCCAGAAAGAGATCTCCTCATGATGGTAACAACTAAAAGAGAGGATGAATGGCAGTGTTACAATGTGGATGATGTTCGCCAGGCTCTGCAAGAATTAAGAACTATGTTCCCTGGAGTATGGACAGAAGAACTGCCCCCAGGCTTAGCTAAGAATCATCCACCCATAGTTATAAAATTAAAAGATCAAATTAAGGCTCTTGATAATGAATTTGGTACAGGAGAGCCTTGGAAAGGATGGAAAACATGGATAGGATACCTTTTGAACCTTCTCCTTGTTATCATATTAATGCTGATGTCTGACTCTTGTGTTTTCCAATGGATTTCAAAATTTACCCATCAGCATATTGCTGCTGCTCAAAATTATCAAATAATGCTAATAAGAAATGTAGATAAATTAGATAAAACATAGTATGGATAGAAGAATCATCCCGAAGCAGACATAGAGAGGAATGATAGATAAAATTTAAACTATAGGTTAGTTATTAAGGCAGCTGAAGTAGAATAAGTAATGCATCCCTTTAAGATTTATCTTTCCAGGGCTGGGGATTTAGCTCAGTGGTTTCAATGCCTGCTACACAAGCCCAAGGACCCGAGTTCAATCCCCGGTACCAAAAAAAAAAAAAAGATTTATCTTTCCAGTAACTCTTGTTGTTTTTTTCCCCTATTAAGTTTATTGGTATATTTTAGGTATAAAATACATTTACATACATTATTGGGATCTTGTACCATTACATGAGTATCTTGGTTCTTATTTTTTCCCCTTCCCCTGCCCTCCCTTCACCCCATCCACCCTTCCCTATTTGCAAAGACCTTGTTTCCATTTCTTTCTTTTCTCAAATTTTTTCTTTTCCCTTCTTTCCTTTCCCCTGCCCCTCCCACTTCCCCTGCTCCTTTAGATCTTTACATCCTGTTACACAATATCAATTATACATTTTTTACATTACAATATCAAGATCTAGGAGACATTACCACAGATTTTACAGAATAAAAAGTATGTAGAAAGCATATTTCAAAAATCTGTTTAAAAATAAATTTGACAACTTCTAAGAAGTAACTTGGAAGACAAATTAATGAAACTGAGAGGAAATATAAAATTTGAATAGCATCTATTAAAGAAAGTATATTCCTTGCTTGAAAACCTAACTATATGACAACAACAGGCTTGTATACATTTTAACTGATAAATTATATCAATCATTTAAAGCAGAAAAAAGAAGGAACACTTCTCCCCTCATTTTAGGAACTCAACATTGTGCTAATCCTAAAACTGGATAAAGATAATAGAAAAAAAAGTATGACCATAGATAGAAATTTGTTTAACAAAAGAAACTATTAGAAGTCAGATCTGGCAGCATGCAGAAAGTGGTTTTCTTCTAGGGATGGCAGTGTTGGTTCAGCATTGGAAGATCCACCCCCAAAAGTCATCATTTTAGCAGAGGAAAGGAAAAAGCCATATGATCCAAATAAGTATCGGACTAAATTCCACAGCTGCTCATGGTAACAGCTATCAGGAAACTAGAAGTAGAACAGAAGCTTCTCAACAGATTAAAGACATGTACTCCATACTTCCAGCAAAAATGCCTTATATGAATGGAGAAGATACAATGCTTTCTCCTTAAGGTGGGGATCAAGGGCAGATACACTTACTCTTCACCTGTCCAATAAACCTTTGAAACATAGGCCTAAACCAAAATAGTCTGGCAATAAAATGACACAATTAGGATAGGATTGGCAAGGTAGAAGCAAAATCTTTATATGTAGATAAAATGATCATCAACTGAGAAAATACTAAGAAATCTCTAGGAGCCCCTAGAACTTGTATTTGAATTTAGCAGGATTAGAAAACACAAGGTATATATCAAAATTCAGGTCTATGTATACTTGGTATAAATGAAGAATTGGATATTGAAATTTAAAAGTTATGTAGGAGTACAAAGGACCTAGAAAAGTAAAACAACAACAACAATAACAAAACAGTGTTGGAAGATGTTTAGTACGTAATTTAAGACTTCCTCTAAACCTACAGTAATCCTTCCTCTAAACCTACAGTAATCGAGGCAGTGTTAGTGTAAGGAAAGATATATAGATCATTGAAATAAAACAGAGAATCTAGAAATAGAACCATATATATGGTCCATTGAGTTTTGAAAGATTATTTGACATTAACATTTTATAGAATATAAACTCAATTCAAGAGCCAAGGAAAAAATAGTGTTTTCAGAAAATGGCACTAGAACACTTGGTATCCGGATGTAAAAAATGAACTTCAACCCTTTATTTCCATACATAAAAAAACTTGAAAGGTTCTATGAACCTAAATATTAAAGCCTAAAAGTACAAAACTTTAAGAAGAAATTATAAGGGAAAATGTTTATGAATTTAGGGTAGGCAAGAACTTCCTAGGATACAAAAAAATATGATGTATAAAAGAAAAAAATTGATAAATGAGATTCCATTAAAATGTAGAACTTTAAATGACATCATTGTAATGTAAAGTAGTTCTTAAACAGACCATATTTGCAATGCATATAACCTATGACCAGAATATATGAAGAACTCTTACAGCTCATTAATAGACAATACAATTAAAAAGTAGACACAAGAAGATGATAAATAGCCAGTACAGCCCAAGGAAAGGTGTGCAACACTAGAATCAGAAAAATACTAATCATGAACAATAACAAGATTGAATTATATACTCATTAGGGAGATGAAGTTAAAAGTTTTAAAAGCCTTGTCATGACTTTTTCTTTTTGTTGGATTCTCCCCCTTTGCATTAAATTTGTCATCCCCAACGGATTCATTCTGCTGGGCTTCCTGGGGTTGTAATCCTCATTGTCTTTTCATTTCAATTGATACAGCCAGCTGTGGCTTTGTTGAGAGGACTTTTTGCTCACCCAGTAGCCCTTAAAGCTCAGCAAGCCTCAGAGAGGCTTTTTCTATGCTGCTCACCACTGCCTCAATCCCTGGGTTCAGAATGGTGGCCTTTTGGATCCCTGAGCTGTGGCTGTTGTCTGCGCAGGGTTCCTGCTGGGTCCTGGGCACACTTGGAATTGTAGCTGTGTGTGCATATGCGTGGGGCCTGCCCACCTGTGTAGCTCTTTTCCAGGCAGGCCTTTGGCTGGGAGCTGTGCACCCTAGTAGCTGGTGTCTGGATGGGGTCCTGCCTGGGTCTTGAACACCCTCATATCTCTGGTCCATGCAGGCTTCTCACTGGAATCTGCTTATTTAAATTTTTTTTCATATATTTCTACTGTATAGCTCAAAGAACATCTATAACCACTTCAACTTTATTGAAATTGCAACGCACATGAAACCAACCCATAATATTCTCTTCTAGGTTCAGTGCTGTATTATGTGGTCATTGTACTGAACTGAAATACACATAAATATATGTATATAGGAGTTTCTTTTTCTTTTCTCATTTTATGAAGTGATTTTTTTGATGTCCTTGTATAATTAGAGACTGGGTACTCCTACAATGGATTCCTAAATGCTTCAACCAGGGAAAAACTGTACGCTCTAATGTAGAAGATTGAAGCCTCAGAACAAGAGGAACCAATAATTCAACCATAGTTCAATGGGGAAGGATTTGAAGCCCCATAAGTAACCACTAATAACCATCAGAGTTAAAAGACTGAACATTCTGGAGTCTGATGTTTTTGGATGATGACAGCACCAGAAATCACACACTTTTAAGAAAAGTCAAGTATTAAGAAGATTCTTTTTTTCATGTTTTGAATACACTAATTCCCAGTCCTCTTGGATGAGACCATTTTTTCTCTGACAGTTACTTTCCACTCAGATTAGTGGTCCACACATCGGTTTCTCTAAAGGGATCCACACAAACACACCCAGAAGTCTGCTTTACCAAGCTCATGGCGTGTTTCCATCAAGACTTGCTGATGAAAAGATAAACAACCACAAAACCAAAACAAAGTTTAAAAATTTTAAAAAAATTATTAGTACATGTGCACCTTCCAGGGAATGGGAAAAAAATAAGAACCAAGATACATCATTTACAGGTACAAGCACCCAATGATAAATGTAAATGTATACCTAAAATGTACCAGTAAAAGAATCTAAGCAAAAAATATTATTCGTACATATTTGTTGTATACTCTGTTGACATTCATTTTTGGAAGGAGTTTTATGTACATAACACATATGAATTCTTTTTACTTGCCCTTCCCAAACTCTCTCTACCTTTCCATCCAATTCTTGTTCATTTTTAAAATATGTATCTCCCTATTCCCTCTTATGTATCATTTATATTTCTTATCAAATCATCAGGTAAGCAGAATACCTACTACAGTAAATGCAGTTATCTTCAAAGAGCAGCATCCTGAATATGCAAGAGAAATCATATCCCAAGGTTTCTTGGCAAAGACAATGTCTGGAGATGCAAGAGGACTCCTGATTCCCCCCCTTCCCATATCAATTGGCACTGATTCCAACCAGGCCTCTTAGCATAGAATCATCTCTTAGCATAGGTGGCAAATGCAGAAGAAGCAGAAGAGATGTCTTAACAGTTGTGCTACAAGATGGGAGCACCCTCCTAGGGATGGCCCAGTGAGTATGAGATGTGCCCATACTTATAGGGACAGACTTTTGTTGATTGGTGTGGGCTAGGCCAAGCAGGGTTTTAGCCTTTGTTTCTGGGAAGAGCCCAGGTTCAGTTGGGGATTCCTTAGGCATGCTGTAAGCGTAACATTTTTATAAAGCATGCAGTACAATACATTTTTTTTTCCAGCACAGAGTACATGATAAGCACGTGATGATTTTACAATGTTAGTCATCCATGTTTTGCCCTGGGTTTTTGTTTATGTCTTCCTTAATTCTCCTACAGTGGTGATGCTGTTGAGGTAGAGAGACACTTTCAAAAGCTAAACAGAACATGTGTGTCTTAGTTACTTTTCTCATTCCTGAGACAAAATGTCCACCATCCAAAGTTAAAGGAGGAAAAGTGTATTTTGGCTTACAGTTTGTAGTTGTGCCCATCATTGGCTGGCTCCACACCAAGTTGGTATGACATAGGGATATTACAAGGTACAAATAGTTCTTGGCAGAAAGCAGTGAAGCAGCAGTTAGCCACAACCAAGCCTACTTGCCCTTTGGGTGGTGCCATCCATGCCCAGGGTGGGGAACCTAGAACCAGGCATCTCTGAAAAACCAGAACTATGACCACATGAGGCTTTGGGGGGACATCTAGACACAAGCAATAACAAAGTGCATTCAAGGCAGACAGCACCAGGAGGCAAGTATCACCTGGGAAATAGAAGTCCTGACACTGAGGGATCAAGGGACAGTTCATGCTTGATTAGATGTTTTACAAACTAGTTTGATCATACCTGAGTAACTGTTTGTGGACTTCTATTTATTTTCAAAGATGTATTTATTTTTCAAGTTTTAAATACATATAAAATGTCTTAGCATTTTCCTTTTCCACTAGTCACCATGCTGTGCAGTGAACAGGAGGACTGAGGGGAGACCCAGGACTTATGTGAGGTTTCTGTTTGGGTGGGACTGGGCTTTGTTGCATGTCATGTTTTCTTTCAGCACCACACCATGTATCATTCATTATACAGTGTCTACTAAATAAATTATTCTTAAGTATGAAAGTTTTTTTGTGTGTGGGCCCTGTACATCAGTAGATTTGTCCATTGATATTTGCAGTACCTGAATGTGCTGTAGGAGGTGGGGTTTGCTGCAGGTGGGTTACTAGGGCCATGTCTAGCTACATCCATCTTTCCCTCCCCTCTGGCTGCCATGGTTGGAACACATTTTCCTCCTTCTTGGTACTTTCCTATCCAGTTTCTACCTTGTAACCGGAAGGATATGAACTAAAACAGAGTCAACATAAAACCTGCTCCTTTCAGTTGAGGTTGTTGGATATTTTGTTCCAGTGACAGGAACGTGGTTAACACATCTTATTATGCTAAGTCTGTTATAAGCTTAAATAGAAGATCTCAAACACAAGTTGTATCCTCCACTCAGGGCTTCATTGTGAAGATGGTAAATTTCAAGCTTAACAGTCACATCCCCACAGTTCTGAAGTCATAATAGGTTGTTTAAAAATCTCTTAAAATTGAAAAAAAACTTAACATTGTCTATGATTAAAATCAGCGTTAGATCACTTGCCAAGCATGTGTATACCTCTGTTGTATATTCAGAGAAGTGAAAATAATGAATAAATTAATAAATGAAATTTTATAGTGTATCATACCAAAACTTAAATGATATGTTTCCATGTTAAATAAGAGAAGAAAAAATCATGCTGTAAAGGACTACTTCCAGAAAGGACTGCCTGTTAAACTCACACATTTTTCTTGAAGTACGTACTCATATGTACATGCAATTCCTGTAGGAGTGCAAATGAAATGTACCATTGCTCACATCATTGCTATAGTTCATTGATAGTTTGTACACATTGTTCAAGATAAGACATGCTGAATTAGATAGAACTTTATTAAAAACAGTATTGCATCAGTTGATAAATACCCTACCTGTCACAGATTGTTCTTGCTTTATTGATGACCACTCTCCTCCTTTGGCAACTTTTCCAAAGTCTGCCATGTATGATTTTCAGTGAGTAGTGTTATTTATCTTTCTTTCTTTAAATTTTCAATAATATTATCAATATTGAACAGAGAAATATTTTGTGAGAGTTTTTTGTATTTATTTGCTTTCTTTTTTGGTCTCACTATTGTTCACAAGTGCTGATCTGTGAATGAAGGGAAAAGTATTTCTCATCCATTCCATTTGCCATGAAATTCCTGATTTTTCAAGTTCTGTTGAAAAGAAACACATTAATTCCCATGAATAAAAAGTACAGTGTATTTTCTAGATATTGGAAAGAAGTCACTGGCTTGGGAATATTGGTAACTGCAAAGTAAAGCAGATGAGTATGAAGTGTAGCAGTTGATTCTCCATTTTTGCATAAGTCTACTGGTTGTGTTTTTCCACACTTCAATTTTCTTTAGTGATATTCTTGAGTTGAATCTTGTTCTATATTCAGTGTTTTTCTTGAGTCAGATGAGTTGTAGTTACTTTTTAGATTAATATTTATTCTGTATACAAAATCTTTATGTTGTGTACCCAGCAAATATTTTCTTGTATATCTCTTATGATTTTCATAGATTTCAATTTCTCCTTCTACTTCTGATGTCTACCTGATCTTTTTGTGAGGAAACACTTTTTCTTCTCCGAGTGTTTTTTCACTATAAATTCTTAAGGCATTCAAGTTTACCTTTCCCATTTTAGTGTGTAACCTATGCACATAGAATAGAAGAGTATACAATCCATATTTCCAAATACATACCTATTTCTCCTTGAAAATAAATGAAACACACATTGTGATTTCTTCCAGGGATGTGTAAACCAGCTCCATCATGGATCAATATTCTGTAAACCTGTGGATCCATTGAAGACTGTCTTCCTTTCCTGACATCCATTTCTCATTCTCTCTACTAATCATACACGGACGTGAAAGGTGGAATTTGAATGTCTCTCATGTATATTATTCAAGCTATCACCTTGTTCACAAGGTGTTGAATGTTAGTGTTTTATTGTACTGGACAGCCATCATTTTTTAACAAAACAAAGATGTGAGTAGGGAGTGACACAATCATTGTTTTAGTGCCCCATTTTGGGGAGAAATTTGAGTCAGGGTCTCACTTTG